>NW_008328003.1:294809-295736 GCF_000622305.1 Nannospalax galili
ACAACACCCACCCCCTGAATTACAGTCTTTAATAGGCTACAAATTTCCTCTCAGCACTTGTAAAGTCTATAATTTTTATTTGTGTATATAATTTTAGGATTAATGTCTATTTCCCCATCAACATTTAGTTTTATCTCGTTTAAAAGTATATACCTCACAACTATTGCAAGTCCAGGCATATATTAGATGTTGCATAAATAATTCATGAATGAATTCTGTTGATGATGATGTTGAGATGATGATTGTTATTATGATTATTTTGTGATACTAAGGATCAAATTCAAGTCTTACATCTGTTAGACATGTGCTGTACTACAGTTGTTCAATAATGCGTAAGGCGAGGAGAGGTAATAATACTAATTAGTCAAAATTACAAAGTATTTTCACCTTGGCAAAATTTTAGAGCAATGGTTAGCCTACTTACTTTACAGTGCTCAGTAAGACCTTTGAGTTGCAACTAAGCAAAATGTATTCTTATGCAAAAGTATGAAACATTCAAATTTCAATGCATTTCAAGGATATCTCTTAATACCTTCTTGGCATATGAAGTGTTCATCAATTGTCAGAGGGAAATAAATGTTTACTAGTTCTAGAAGTAAAATGTGTAAAGGAAGCGTTGGTTAGATGAGGAATGTGTACAACTGTAGAGGAGAAGAGCAGTGACTAACCTAAGTTTTGTGTATATGAGTTGTCCCTTACGTTTATTAAATTTACTCTGCCAATCTCTTTGGGAAGAAAGCATACAAAAATTGGAGAGTAAGGGAACATTAGTGATTGTGTTTTTCTTTTTTTTAATTTATGAAAATTTATGAAATTTGTATTGTATTTGCATTATTTCTTAATCCTGTTTCCCTCCAAATTTTTCATGTCTCCTTATGCCCTCTCAGTATCTTGTCCTTTACTTGGAGTATTATTGTTATATATACA
>NW_008328003.1:295858-296672 GCF_000622305.1 Nannospalax galili
AGTATATATATATACATATATATTGCACTGAATCCATTTAATGATGTTCATGTGCACCTGTGTTTAGGGCTGTCCATTTGGAATTACATCACCTCTCAGGGAGCTAGTCCCTAGAGAAACTTGATTCTCCCTCCTTCAGCATCTATTAAATGGTTATAGCTCTTCATGTTAAGGTGGGACCCCACGCCATTCCCCATTTACCCTGGCATGTCAACAGGTTTTGACATTATGCAGATCTCATTAGACGACCATACTGTGGAGAATTTTTTTGGTACTGCTTTCCTATCATGTCTAGTATGCACTAACTACCAGGACGTATCTTGTCCCTCTGGCTCGTCAATCTTTCTGGCCCCTGTTCTTCAATATTCCCTGACCCTTAGATGTAATGTTCGCATTGTAAATGTGTCACTTAGGGCTGGGTATCTGATTGTCATTTATTCTGTGTTTGACTAGTTGTGGAACTTTCAAAGTGTCTCCATCTATTGCTAAAAGAAGCTTCTTTGGAAACCCCAAGACTGTCACATCGCTAGACTAATGTGATTTCTTACTATGTGCAGAATATGTATCCTCACGTTTACTGACAAATATCCCAGTCACCACTCATTAAAGAAGCTCATTTTGCACCGGTTGGAGGCTATTACCAAGTACCAGAACTGGACACACACAGACATTGTCTATGAATTGTCCAGGCCTAAGTGACACATCTACAATGCAATCTCTACACCTAAGGCTTATAGAACATACAACAGAGGTAAGAAGAGGACACTAATGAATCTCTCAATTCTCAGTAAGGAAGCTCTCTCATGCAGCAGAG
>NW_008328003.1:296822-307445 GCF_000622305.1 Nannospalax galili
GAACCAGGGAGGAGGTGCAGGACCATATGGAAACAGAGTCCTACAAGCTCCTGGGAACCTGCTCATATGATTCTATGGCAATGGTGTCAGCATACACAAGTCTCAGGCAAACTCGGATAGACAAAACCAGCATAAAACTGGGGAAATGAACAGCAGACCCCAATCTTATCTGCAGAAATATTGGCAACTAATTGCTGCTAGATGAAGAAGAGCTGACCTTTCTAAAACAAGGAACTCTTGATAGGCTGACTAGACCTCAGTGGATGGACTTGCACTGGGGAATGGCTGGGGAACAGCTGGGGACACTGAGGACACAGTGGGCTTTGACAAGAATGACAGAGTATATGGGCTTCAGTGTTGGGGGGTGTTATGGGATGACGCCAGTGAGAACAGGGGTATAAAGATGTTTAAGATTATTTGAGATATTCTGTATGAAATACACAAAAATTCAATAAAAACAAATTTTTTAAAATGCAAAAAGGAAAAGTTTCTTTGATAAGTTGTGAGACGTTCACTTGTTTGTAAATATGAGGATACATAATTTAGAATACAGTAAGAAATTATGTTGATCTAAGGGTGTGACACAAGTAAGTTTTTCCTCTAGGATCTATAACCTCTCCAGCCATGTATACTTGGCTATATTTACAGGAGCATGGAGTTCCCTCCAATTGAACAGGCCATAAGTCCAGTTAGACAGCTGTTGATGACCCCCAAGATGAAAGTTCCATTACTGTACCAATAGAGAGTTTTCTGGGATGGTCATTGTCATGGTTTGTAGACTGTATTGCTGAGTGTGATCACTGGTTCTCTCCCTTGGCAGTTTACATTGTATCTTCTATTATGAGAGCTAGTCTTCACTTCAGGGAGGAGGTTTCCAGGTCAGTTCCAGCTCTGTTGCTCTAAG
The DNA here is from genome assembly GCF_000622305.1 of Nannospalax galili. NCBI lineage: Eukaryota > Metazoa > Chordata > Mammalia > Rodentia > Spalacidae > Nannospalax > Nannospalax galili. The sequence continues at coordinate 297,727 of NW_008328003.1, forward strand.
TCTTATGTCTTACGTATACCCTGTCTTCAGCAATAGGATCTTATCTTCAACTTCTGAAAGGTAATCAAGGGCTGTCTCAGTAGCAGGGATTATTTCTTTAGCCTCTGTACTACCCTGACCAACAACTCAAAGGGAGGTTCCCTTGCTTGGAACTGTGAATTTTTTATATAGCCATCAGATATACATATGCATTCACATTTATATTATGTATGTATATTTCAGTAAGCTTATTGAATACTACATTTCCCTTTTGTTTTTCATATAACTTAAGTATTATTTATCTCTCCTGCTTGTCTTAAACATGCAACATGTTTATTAGCTCCAAATCCTCAAATGTGGGCATATATCCTGATATAACCACAGAAGCCTGTTAAATGGAAAGTGACCAAGAAGGAGCTTAAGAGGGGGATAGTAGGAAATACAAGTTATCAAGGCAGAAATGTGGTTCTTTAACTGGGGAGAGAGAAACAGCAGAAAGGAAACAAATTGTTCTTTTTTCTAAATTTTTTACTGATCTTTTATAATTTCATACAATAATTGTTCATCAAATTTACAGCCCCTCCCCCATCCATGCCTCCATCCCCTGACTGGACCTCATATATTCCACCATACATGTTAAGTCCTATCCAGTTAAACATTTGTACCCTGATGTCCTTCATTGTAAATTCATCTACTGGAATCTAGTCTTTCTATCCAGAAATCTTATATAAGGCACACGCACCCTCACCCAGCAGCAATCAGTCTCCAATAGTTCTCAGCCTAGGGCTGGCCTGCCACCCATTTCTCTCCTCCCCTCTGGGCCCTTGCTTAATTGAGTTGGCATTGGTCCTGTGCTTGATGCCACTATTGCCACAAGTTCATATGTGCAAGCTTCCAGTGGCCTGAAATCCTCTGCTTCCCTGTGTTAATGAACTATCCCTGAGTCTTATAACCTTTCCACCCCCTCTTCTGCAATGTCCCCTGAGTCATGGGAGGATGAGGTTCAATATAGGAGTCTTTTCCAAGGGTACACTCTGCAGACGCATATTCTTTGAAACTCAGCCAGTTGTGGCCTTCTGTGTGCATCACTCACAGAAGGAATTCTGTGTAAGGAATTTTTACTGGTGAGAGTTTAGAGGCATTCATTCTCTCTCTACCCCTTGTTCCACTATGTGATATGTTCCATGAGCCTTAGGTGTAGAGGTTCAGGTGCAGATGTGTCATGTAGTACTGGGCATCTCTCAGACCTATATTCTCTGTGTCTGCAGTAGCCTCCATCTTTTGCAAAAATTGTCCTTTTCTTATGCTAACCTTCCTCACTCTTTAAGGACAACAAACTGATTTGGGAATCTAAATTAAAACTCACATTCATCAAATACTTCTTATTATGTCAAGGAATTCTGTCATGGGTACCCTCTCGAAAGATTATCTCTTTACAGATGAACAAAGAGAGTCAGGAAAGTTAAAGTAGCCTGCAGGCTGAGCAAATGGCATGGCTCAATTTTTTTCTAAAAACGTACTGAGTTTCTTCTTCTACACTGTTTGGGCTCTAATAAAGAGGAACGAAAGAAGAGAATGTTTTCATGTGACTAGGAAAAATCAGCCCAGGACTTTTTTTCCAGAACTAGAGTGCCTTTCTAGTCCCCCGTAGTTATGTAACACATCAAAGAAGGGATTTGTAGAGGGGATGAAGCTAACAATAATTGTATTGATTGTAAAATAAACAAGAAACAAGGGAAAACGGGTGTTTTCACAACTCCAAGTACATTATTTCGTTATGTAGATTTGAAAATATTCTCATTCTGTTAATGGAGATGTATTAGAAGAGGAAAGCCTATCTTTGTATTGTTTAGTGGAAAATGGAGCCCCACCCCCATACATGCATGTCAAAATAAAAATCATGTCTTGAGTCCATTTATAAGTTAATTCAAACTGAACTATATTTGCAAAGAAGTAAAAATAAGGACAGATCTGATAAATAGGAGCAAATTAACTAAAGAAAGCATTGGGTTAAAGTACATCATCTCTACATCCTACCGAATTATAGGGAAATTGGACAAGGAGGATAACACAGTGTTTAGATGTAAAGAAGAAACAACAGAGGACTTTTTTCTTTTCCAAATCTGAAAATATCCTCACTAACTTGAAGGTCATTGGAATTAGTTGAACAACTTGGACTGTGGTTATTTCATCAGAAAGAAAGTGGGTAATTAGGATGAATATAACAAGAAGCACAATTATTCTCTATTTGTGTGAACTCTGCCTCTAAACCCATAGGAATCCAGTAATAAAATAGCTGTTAATATTTCACTAGCCCTCCCCTATTGCTGTGGGTGGTTGAGGCAGTGTTACCCCCTTTATGCCACCCGTCTCTTTCCATAATTGTGTATAAAAAAGAAGGAAGACAGACAATGGTAGACCCCACAATGAGCTATCTGAAGGTAGTGAAGAACTCTAACAGCTATATTGGAGCAAATCTACATTTGAAGAGGGGTATTTGCTTTTATTCTTTTACTTTTGTTACTAAGAATATCAAAGCAGTAAGAGAAGAAAGAGAGGCTGCCATCTTTAGTCACCGATTGTGTGAAGCTAGAGACTGAGAGAAAGGCAGGCAGTGAGCTGTTTTCTGGCTCTAATTCTGAGAAAGGGATTAGAATCTCACAGAGAGGTCACACAGCAAGTAGCATAATTTCTTTTGGCTATTTGCAGGTCTGGGTAGATTTTCTTTCCTCTCTGTCTGCTGAAGAGTGAGCAAACAGGAAAAGTCAGCATATGGAAACACTATTACATGGCAAAGCAAAATGAGTAGTGAAGATTTAGAGAAAGGGGTGTTCTAATATATAATAACCAATCTGAAGACTTGGATATGGTCCACAGAAGAGCACATATGATGAGTTCAAAAGTAAATATGAAAACTTTCAAACTGAAACAAAGATAGAAAAAATAACAAAGTTGGTAAAGATTTTTCATGCATTTATTGGCCATTTATGTTTCTTTCACTGAATTATCAAATCAAAATATTTTCAAAATTTCTATTTTTCATTGTTAATATTTATCTGTTTTCTTTGTTCCAACCCATTATTCCAAATATGAAATGCAAAAATGGAAAATGACCTTATATCAAAAGTGAAAAATAACCATTTCTTCCTTAAAGAGCATCACTGTCATTATTACAGGTGTGCCCTTCAGAATCAGCAGAGAAATGATGTATGATGAGCACTAAGACAGAGGGGACAAGTGAGGACCACTGTGACAGAGATGTCTTGTCAGGAGCACAGTGATACATACAAGTAGTGTGTCACAGTGACAGATCTGATATGTAGAACGGAGTACTGTGAGGCAGTCTGGTCATTTGACATGGTAAGTCATAAGTAGCTCACTCTGTGAGAAAATAGTAAAAAAAATGCATTCTTTTATGCTGTAAATAGGGATATGGGGTAAATGGTTCAAAAAAACAAAACAAAACAAAACAGGGAGTACTGTGAGGCAGTCTGATCATTTGACATGGTAAGTCATAAGTAGCTTACTCTGTGAGAAAATAGTAAAAAAAATGCATTCTTTTATGCTATAAATAGGGATATGGGGTAAATGGTTCAAAAAAACAAAACAAAACAAAACAAAACAAAAGCCTGGGGTGATAACTCTCATCATCTAAGACTACAGAAAATTGTATGAGGGAAAGTAGATTCGACCAGAGGGTGTGTGGGCAGGGCAGGAATGATGGTGTAACAAGTAGGCTGCTGAAGGGAAAGCTGGGTATAGTAAAACCTTTGGAAATCACAATAATTCTTCATTCAAGATCCAGAGGCAATTGTAACTAGAAAATTGTCTCTGCTGTGATGAAGTCAGTCTTAATGATTTCAATGGAACTTGGATTTGGGTTTCTATGGCAGGTTGGGTTTCCTGGTTACTTGCTTCTGGATGGGCTGATTTGATTCTGGATCTCAGATAACAAGACTGATGTGAGAACATTAATCATCCTAGAAATTTCTCTAGTTCACCTATTAATAATCATTTTATTGCTACTCATGTGTAAACAGATGAATAATCACTACATATATTTATGGGGTACAATATGGAAGTTTGATTTATGTATGTAACACCAAGTGGCTAAATCAAACTAATTAATATACCTACACCTCACTTCTTGTTTATGAATGAGACCTTTAAAATTTACTTTGAAACATAAAATATATTACTGACTTCAGTCATCCTAGTATGCAATTGATCTCAAAACTATGTAGGTCATTTAGCATAACGGTTTCTACTTCCATCCATTTACCTGCATATTTCATGATTTTGTCTCTCCTTATCCTTGAGCAGAACTCCACTGTGTAAATGCACCACATTTTCGTTATCCATTCATCAGCCGAGGGGCATTTAGGTTGGTTCCATTTCTTATTGTGAAGAGAACAACAATAAACTTGGATGTACAAGTATCCCTACAATAGGAAGAGTTCTTTGGGTATATGCCAAGGGAGTGGCAAAGAAGATCATATGGTACATTAATTTGTAAATTTATGAGTGCTTCTCCCTGTTTTCCATAGTGGTTGCACAAGCTTGCAATCCCACAATTACTGAGTGAGAGTTCCCCTTTCTCCACATCCTTGCCAGCATTTTGTTCTGTTGATCTTAGCAGCCTGACTGGGGTAAGATGGAATCTTTATTTGCATTTCTCTAATTACTAAGGATATTGAGCATGTTTTAAGGCGTTTCTTTTTATTTCTTTGTTTGAGAATTCTCTATTTGGGTCCTTCACCCGTCTTTTTATTGGGTTGTTTATTTTCTTGTTTTTCTTTCTTTCTTTCTTTCTTTCTTTCTTTCTTTCTTTCTTTCTTTCTTCTTTCTTTCTTTTTCTTTCTCTCTTTCTTTCTTTCTTTCTTTCTTTCTTCTTTCTTTCTTCTTTCTTTCTTTCTTTCTTTCTTTCTTTCTCTCTTTCTTTCTAGTTCTTTTTATATTTTGGGTATTAATCCTCTGTTGGATGAGTATCAGGTGAAGATTTTCTCCCACTCTGTGTGTTTCCTCCTCACTTCTTTGGCTGTTACTTTTGCTGTACAGAAGTTTTCTAGTTTAATGAGGTCCCACTTGCTGAATATTGACCATAATGCCTGAACAACGGAAGTCTGATTTAGAAAGTCCTTCCCTACACCTACATCTTGTAGGGCACTGCCTATGTTTTCTTCTAGCAGTTTCAGAGTTTCAAGTTTCATATTGAAATATTTGATTAATTTGGAGTTGCCTTTGTGCAGGTTGAAAGATAAGGGTCCAATTTCATTCTTCTACAGGTGGAGATCCACTTTTATCAGAACCGTTTGTTGAAGATACTGTCTTTCCTCCATTGTGTGTTCTTGGCACCTTTGTCAAAATCAGGTGGCTGAAAAAGCATGCACTCATGTTCAGGTCTACAACTATGTTCCATTGATCTATATGTCTGTTTTTGTCCCAGTACCACACAGTTTTAATGACTATAGCTCTGCAATATAGTTTGAGATCCGATATCGTGATCTTGTCAGCATTGCTCTGTTATACTAAGTGAAGTAACACAGAGTCAGAAAAACAAGCTACATATATTACATATATACTCCCTCATTTGTGGATCTTAACAATAATCCCTTATATATTAGTATGTGTCCTGATGTAACAGTAGGAACCAGGAGGTGTGGGGGGGGTGCGAACGGTGGAGGAAGGGTCTAAATTAGATAAAGATCTATTATATGAAATGCACAATAACTCATTAAAAATATACACAGAAACATGCAAGTCCTGCATAACTTAAACTTATAAACCCTTTGACCAATAACTTCATATTTCTTTTCTCCAATAAATAGCCACTGCTTATCACTATTTCAAATTTGGATTACATTTTTATTTATAGAGTTAATGTGAGTATATGTATCTCTCTCTCTGTACTCTATATGCTGTTGCCATGCACCCATGTTTGGGTCAGAGAACAACTTGTGGGAGTTTTCTCTTTCCATCATGGAAGGTCTCAGGAATTGAACTTGGCAGTTAGTACCTTTACCCACCATTCAACATTTGACTTCTATGAGTACAAATTTCTATCCTCCACCTAAGTAAAATCAAATGATAATTTTCATTCTGTGACTGGATTATTTCACTTAACATAATGCCCTACAGGTTAGTCATTTTAATTGTAAATGACTTAATTTTGCTCATTTTTAAGGCTGAATAGAATTCTATATACCATGTTTTATTTACATACTCATCTTATTTGAACGTTGAGGTGATTCCATATCTTGGCTATTGTGACTAATTTTGTAAAGAACATAGGAGTGTGGATCTGTTTTCATTGCCCTGATTCTAAGTCCTTTGCATATAAACAGATGTGGTCACCGGCTGTGGCTGCTCTCCTACGGCTATGGTCACTCTCCTGCACTCTCAGTTCCTCCAATCAGTTGTCTGGTCTGGACTCCAGGGCTGGTGAGGAGTCTGCGGCCAGCGTCACCACATTCAGATGCAGGAGACCAGGTTCAGTGACACAGATCAGCTTTATTGCAGGAAGGCACAAGCTTATATAGGGATAGTGGTCCAATCACAGCACAGCAAGAAGGATACCTTATTAGCATAACAGTTTTAGCATACTATCACAGTACAGCAAGTAGGATACCTTGATTCCAAGGGTGGTGATTAGCTCTAGGCATCAGTCTCATGATCTGCCAATGGGAGCAAAATGTCACAGGGTGTTCCTTGTGGCTCCAGTGGTCGGACCGTTGCCTCAGGCCTGCTGTATGGCTGTCAATAAGACTTTCACCCTAGGCTCAAGCCTGTCTCCCAAATCTCCACCTTTTTTCCATTTTTAAAGGTGAGGTATCGTTTAGAGTACATAGCATATTGATATCAGTCCAGATACATCAAGGCAAAGTAGAATGGCTCAGGGGGTCATTGTATCAAGAGCCCCCTCCCTCAAGATGGTGAGCTTCCTCAAGAGTAGGCTGGGCCAACTCCATGCCAACCAGTGGGAGTAGAAGTTCTTTGCCTCAGCATTGTTGTCCCCACAAGGGTCACCCAGCATTATGGACTGTGCCTGTCTTAGGTTGTCCTATCTTGGCAGTGTATCAAGCTTTGGCCCGTGCAAAGGCCTCTTAAGGGGCTAATAATTCAATAAAAGCCAATGGAGCAGGGTTGTCCCATCTGGGATAATGGGGATTAGGGAGTGGCAAGTTCTAGGCATTGATTTCACAGTCTGCCAACAGGAGTATATATCACAAGGCATTTCCTGTGGCTCCAGCAGTCAGGCTGTTGTCTCACGTCCATTGCATGCTTGTTCCATAGGATTTTACACCTATGCTCAAACCTATTTTTCATATCTCTATTATTATAGGTTGGTAAGGGCAAGGAACAGCGGGTCCTTGTTTGCAGAGACATACGTGGCAAGATCTGGAGGCAGGGCAATAGCTAACTGAACCAGAAAAATATGAGTTTTAACAAAATTAAGGAGACCCTTGACAATACAGGGTCCAAAAATCAGGAGAAGAGTTAGTATAATAAGGGGACCAGCTAAGGCAATCAGAAGTGTGGTACATCTGTAGTTCAGGGAACCATTGGCCAGGGGGTGTAGATTTTGATGTGGAATTTACTTCCTTTTCATTGGCTACATTAATAATCTGTCAAGTAAGATTGACGGGTTAGTGGGGGTTAAGGGGTTTTGCTAATGTTTGGGAGTTAACAGTAATGATGGCACACATTATAAGGAACATAGACAAAGGATTCCTCTAAATTGAGGACTTAGCTCAGCTTGTCTCTGTTTGCCGAGCGAAATGTTCGAGGTCTCCTAAGGTTGGTGGCTTTCAATGTCTGCAATGTTGGGTCAGTCTCTCGGTGGATGAGAGGTGGATTGCTTCCTCCAGGGTCAGGGCTGCCATCTCTAGGGTTGATGGTTGTGGAGGGAGGGTTTTTGTCATAGGCAATTCTGATGTTCTGGGCTGGGATCCAAATGGGGGCTGGAACATTATCTGGAAAGACACAAGCATAGCCTCACCCTTGCGTTAACAGGTGTCAAAAATATGATGGATGTTTTTGAGTTTGCCAAAAGGAGAAAAATGAGTGGCATCCATTTGCCACATCTTATTTGGGCCAAGACCTCTAGGGAGGGTCCCAGCAGGTTGTAATGGCCCCAGAGGTAGAAGAGGGGCACAAAAGGAGCAGGCACAGACCAAATGCTTATAGCTCTGAGCACAGAGTGTGCAAAGCTGCACTTGTTCAAAGTAGCAAGGAGGTCCCTGTGCCTGGGCTTGTGGGGTTTCAAAAGTGCCATGCCCCACCATGGCATCAAACCCAATGTTTTGAACATTGGCATTTCTATTGCGCTCTGCCTGTTGTTTGCATTCGTCCTGATAAGCAGCCTTCCATAAGAGAAAACCACCTCCCTGTAGACAAGCACAGGTAATATTCTGCCAGTAATAGGGGGTATTGGCCAAATGACTGATTGTATCTAATAACTGACCAAACCAGGGGGAGTGAATGCTATCCTTGACTGCGGCCTTATGCAGCTTCCTTAAGGTATCATGAGAATATGGATTCCAGACATTGGGGTTTTGTTGTCTCTGATTGATTGTAACCGGGAAGAACTATAGAAAATCTCCCATTGTATCATTGAAGAGGGGTCTAGGCGGGAGGGGCTTCCAGTCCTCCTCCGGAAGGGAGGGGTAGATGGACTGGGGGGGACTTCCTTAAAGCTAGTGCAAGTTGGCGGAAAGTAGCCATCGCCCTGTAATGGCGGAGCGGAAGCTGCCTTAACTTCCTGTTTTTCATCAAAGCCAATACAACATGGCAAAGGGTAGCCACTACCCTGTAATGGCAGGGTGGGGGCAATCTTGACTTCCTGCTTTTCATCAGGGGGGCTCTCAAACCCCAATTCCTCATTTTTTATATCATCATTAACAGTCATAGTTTCATCAAAACAAGAATCATTTAGTTTTGTTTTAACCGGAAATGCCTGGGACAGGTTGCCCCCAGCATCCTATTGTGTATTTGCTCATCTATCTCCTTAAATAGGGGATTTTCCTGTTCAGGGGCTTCAGTGGGAACCCCCCGAAGGGAGGCCAGAATGGCTGTCACAACGGGGTAGAGCAGCCCAGACTGTGGGCATCCCTCCCTGACTTCTCTACGCTGGGCCAAGGATAAAATGCAAGCCCATTGTTCGGGATCCCAGCAAGAAGAATCTGTAAACCAGGGGGAAAGAGCTAGTATTTCATCTAAAACTTCAGTTACATCCTTTTCTGTTACCCTAATACGCCTACTCCCGAGGAGAGGAACCAGTGCAGAAGCGCAGGGGCCAGCAGCAGCTGGATGACTCTTCCCCATACCGGAGGTCACTCACCCTGCAAGACATACTCAAAGGGACTCAGGAACCATTCAAGGAGACAATCGGTGAAGACAGGAGCTGCATGCCCAACCGAAGATTGTGAGCCAGAAGAAAAAACAGAACAAAACAAAAGCAGCGAGCAACCATGAGAAGAGCACCTAGAAAGGGGCATCAGGAGCCCAAGGTGTAACAGCTCAGAGTGTTACAGCTCTGTGGGGAGGGGGTCCCAGCCCCACGTTTGGGCACCAGGTGTGGATTATTGCTGTGGCTGCTCTCCTCCAGCTATGGCCGCTCTCCTGCTCTTTTAGTTCCTCCAATCAGTCATCCGGTCTGGACCCCAAGGCTGGTGAGTAGTCTGCGACAGCTTCACCGCATTCAGACGCAGGAGACCAGGTTCAGTGACACAGATCTGCTT
>NW_008328003.1:307498-319294 GCF_000622305.1 Nannospalax galili
TTGAAAATTACCCTATTCTGACTTTTTTCTAGTTCCCTGTCTAGAACTTGTAATGCTAATTACTCTTGCGTTTACTTCTCCTTCACATCTCCCATTCATGATTCAAGAACTTTCTTTTCCCCTTAGAGACAAGAGTTATGCAATTTGGGTCCAATGTGCATGTTCAAATCTTGTTAATTGTTTTCTTGTTATTGAATATTTTGTGCTTCTTATATATTTTGGATACCAACCATTTAGCCAATGTATAGTTTACAAATATCCTCTATTCTGTATGCTGTCATTCATTTTAAAATTATATATATTTTTAATTTTGTATATATGTGTATATGTGTGGGTACACACTATATGTATGGAAGTTGTCAGACAAGTTGCAGAAATTGGTTCTGTCCTTCCACCATGTGGGTTCGAGGGAGCAAAGTGAGGTCATCTGGCTTGGCGTTGAGTAGCTTCACCCCTGACGATTTCACCAGCACACGTCTGCTTTGTTAACTGTTTTCTCTGCTTTACTACTTTTCTTCAATTGTGGAAATGCACATCTCATAAAAACACATTTTATAGTAGACTTAGCATGGTATTTTCTTATGAGCAAGGATACATTATGATCCAAGGAAAAAATCTCATTCTACTACTGACTTCTTTAAAATCCAGGAGAGTTAGGGTGAGTCTAGTTATTCATGTTTTGATTCACATATTTGATAGCATCATAAAAATGGGTAACAAATTATATTCTCCCTTTCTCTATTCACTTTGTTATTCATTTCTCCCTCATGTGGACTAGACTGTGTTATGGGCTATCATTATTTAATATAAAAAACTGAGAACATTGGGGCTGGAGAGATGGCTCAGCAGTTAAGAGCACTCGATGTTCTTGCAGAAGGCCCTGGTTCAAATTCCAGCACCCATATGGTGACTAACAACTGTAAGTCCAGTTCCAGGGGATCAGATGCCCTCTTCTGTCCTCTACACTATGATGTGGATGCACTTACACATATGCAGGCCTAACATTCATGCACATAAAATAAAAATAAATCAAAACAAAAATTTTAAAAAAGAAAAAAAGGAATATTTTACAAAGACAAAATAAAAACATTTGATAAGTTTTTACACAGAGAAATAAATCCACATAAAAATTTTAATGCTTCCTATTAACCTCAGCTTCCAAATCACATGGCGTTGGTTCCATGATAAACAAGATTGATATCTGTCAAAAGCATTGTTTCATATTGATGTTCCTTTCTGTGACATGCGTAGAAGAGATTGAAGTTAGAGCTCCTGGCTGAAGTTCTAGTTTTTATGTCTAGTAGTTAAAGCTTTCTGCTGTACTGCAGAGATAGAACACCATGTTATCCACATGCTGTGTGAAGAGTGACTTCAAACTGGAAGCCAAAGGTAGACACTTCATACAATGACACCCAATGTGGAGCACAGCTAAGGCTCCTGCTTGGCTTGTGGTCTTGTTTCCACCATCTCATTCTTAGCATCTGAATGTTAGTCCTAGAGAATAATGTACAATATGGCCTTTTTCATTCTCTGTGAATTACTCTACCTGACACCTAGCATCAGAAGCACTGTTTTATGATGAGTTTTATCTGTAATATATATATTTGGAAGTATTTGAATAACAAGGCAACAGATTATAGACCCCTACCTGGAATGCTTTCATTGTAAAGCACAACACAGCAAAATGCAACACAACATGTAAATGTCAAGCAATAACTTCAAATAAATTTTGACATTAAAATCATGCAGATGTATAAAATTCTTTACAATGGACAGACAAGAAACAATTGTTCTCTTCTATTTTTCTGTAATTAAGAATGCCTTGGGTTCATAGCAGGAGAAGAAAGGGCATAACATTTGTAGTACATACAAACTGTATGTCAAACATAATTCAATGCATATATATGCATATGAATTAGCCAAGTTTTATGGGTTGTTTGAGAGTCCTAGAAGATAGATAGTATTTTGTTCTGCATATAAGAAAACATTTTGATAAATGAGTCACAGAAAAATCAAACCAAGTGGCAAGTATGATCCCTGTTCATAATATAAGAAATAGAGCCTGATTAGATCAGAAACTTTTAAAAAAATATTTATTTAACAACCACATAATTAGAAGAAACATTTCATTATGACAGCATTGACATATTCAATAACAATTTCAAGAGCTAAGATACATCTCTTTCTAAATTTGCTGTAAATTTTTAGGTTTACAGTTGAATTAATAGAGTTATAAAATATTGTACTCAGTATAAGCCCTATAAGATATAAAACTAAATGAGGTTTTAACCTTTAAAAAAGTTCTTCATTTCTTTATTAAAATACACAGTTTCATAGAGAAAAATTCATTTTTAATGGAATGAACATTAAGATGTTTGCACATGAATTTCTAATCTCTATATATCTGATATCTATATAACTTTTTAGGTAGCATAGTTCAGTTTGTAGTAATCTTCCATGATAGCAGAATATTTTATACTTTTACAAAGCCAACTCTTCTTACCCCAGTGATGGAATTTGCACACAGGCTTTCTGATCATCAGAGCAAAGGAAACTAGGTTTTTAAGTATGTCCATGAGTATAAAGTATTCCAAACTAGTCAGAATTCTACAACTGTAGCCAGCATCGTGGGTTAAATCTGTCAGGAAGCAGAGGTAGGAGACTCATAAGTATGAAGTTAACTGGGGTGACAGCGTGAGCTCCACTCCAACCTTGGCTATCTAATAAAATCCATCTCAAAGAGCAAATCAATGTTCTAAAAGTGACTCCAGAGATTAAAATCCCTCAAATCCAGACTCTATGAAAAGTTACACTATCTGTTCTAAGGCTATGTTATGTGGTATGGCTAACTTTTAAAGTGGGAAGATTATCCAGTGGTGCCTAATTTAAATATGCTTGGTGAAAACAAAACTCTCTATAAAAAGGGGAGGAAATACAGGTAGAAGAAGTCAATGGCATTTTAAGTGTAGGAATTATGGATTTCACATGGAACAGGCCTTGTGAGGTACAGAGGAACAACAGGTGACCTCTGGAAAATAAGTATATCCAGGTACTGTCCCAGCGAGGAACTGGGGACCATGAAGTCACACAATAGTAGACTCAACCTGAATGCCAACAACCTGAATGATCTTGAAAGTAAATTCTTCCAGAGTGACTGCAGATACAACAACTTCATTAAAACTTGTGCGACTTACAAAAAGAACCTAGTTGAACCTGCCAGACCTGCTTTCTTATATAACCCAGACCCACAGGCCTAGGGGTAGAACCTCTGATAATGGACTGGGCCCTCCCACATGCCTCAATAATCAAAAAATGCATTACAGACGTGACCATGGGCTAGCGTGATAGAGGAAATTCCACAATTGAGGTTCCCTGTTCTGGAGTGTCAAGTTGATAACCAAAGCCAACTATGACAGATAGGCTTTAAAAATAGGCTTTTCCCAGGCCAAGCCAGACCCCTCCTGAATTTTAGCACAGGGAAAACAATATTCCCAATAGATTGAATAGTCAGTAGAAAAATAGGAGGTAATAAAAGCTCTTATGGTGGCTTAACCTTTTGGCTAAGTTTAAATGAAGTAAAACAAACTACTATGTTAAATATAATTTCATGTAGAGATGGATTCAACAAGTCAGCAGGCAAATGGGAGAGGAAAGAGGAATGTGTGTCCTTAAAACTATACTCTTCTTTGCAATGCTCAAAATCTTAAAAGTTAATTTATCCACTAATTTTTGTTGTTGTTACATGTAAATTCTTGATGTGACTTCAAGTTCTCAGGAAGATTTCCAAAGTGATTCTCTTAATATCACATGAACAATGTGATTTCAGTAATGTTCACAATATGGCTCAGGCTGTTCCCTTGTCATTAGGTCATTACCTTTCATGCATTAGAGAATCTCATTGTCCCAAAGTGCTGACATCCAATGGAGGACAAGTGTAGCTACTCACTCAGAATCCCAGCCTTGGGACTTTTCATGGAAGCCTCTTTACTCTTTTCTTCTCGCCATGTTACTCCAGCTCCCTGGGCATACATATCACTTTGGCATTCAATCTTCAATCCGTACCTTCTTAGTACCACTATTTGTTAAATTAATAAGATATGTCTATAATGTTATGTGCTTTTACAATGAGGTTACAGGATATAACATTTGAGTACTGGGAATAGTGATATACAACTTTAATCCCAGTACTCCAGAGTTAGAGACAGGTGGGTCTCTGTGAAATTGAGGCCATCCTAGTATACATCAGCTGGAGCTACAGAGAGACCCTGTCTCAAAAACAAACAACAAAAAAGACATAACATTCTGTTGTTGGCTTAGAACATTTTCAGCTCCATTTAAACATAAATTGGAGTAGTTTTGATTGTACTGAAGTAAATCAAGTCTTTTTTGTGAATGTAAAGCTCAATATAGAACACTGCTTTATTTCTGAGACAAACAGTTCTATGGATTCTTTTTTCCCATACTACATGTGTTTCTCATGTGTTCTGAGCACCTGAGTAGCAGTAAGGGAAAGCAGAAGAGATCCCTCTCCTTAAATGTAAGCAAATACTAGATTGTAGCAAAATGAATTAACTAAAGAATTAACTAAAGAAAATTCTACTTAACAGCCAAAATGGTTACATTATATGTTAAGTAATAAATATATGTTACCATTTCAGTGCAATTTGCAGTGGTAGAATCCATACTCCTGTAGGCTTGAAGCTATTCAAAAGATTAGTTAAGGTAGTTTTAAGTGACTGAAATCAGTGTAGGCCCAATAAGTCCTTTCTTTCCCAAGTTGGTTTTCAAAAGAATGTTTTATCACAGTAATAGAAATCTCACTAGGACAACACCTAATCATGTACTAAATGTAGGACTATAACTCACTGATTCGTTTCAGTGTGCATTTTCTCATCTACATGGGGCTATGGTGATTTTTTAACTGAGGTTGCTACATCTGTCACACTAAACATTAATAATATAATAATTAGGCTCATCTTGCTTCAGATTTCTGTGTGGATAGATGTCTCGATCAAGATGTTAACAGGGTCAGTTTCCTCCAAGGTCTACCAAGGACAAACTGCTTTGATCCTCTTACCTAATGTCTTAGTATTTGTAGAAATCGTTGGTATTCCATGACTTGTGGTACTGTAACTCCAGTCTTTTTAAAATTAATTTTCTTTTTATTGCTTGAGAGTGTCACATGTATCTAATGTGTTTTCATTAAACCCAGCTCCCATTTCCTCTCTTCCAACCCCTTCCCCATCTCCTCACAACTTTTCACTCCCAGTTTCACGTACTCTTTTTGAAAATCTACCGAGTCAACATGATGCTGTCCATTTGAGCATGGCTATAAGGCCTCTCAGGGACCAGATCCCTGAAGAAAACTGACTCTCCCTCTTCTAGCAGCCATCAATTGCCAAATAGCTCCTTGGCTGGTGGTGGGACTTAGGTTCCTCCCCTATCCATGGTGGGATTTTTCCTGCCTTGATCTTGGTCTTTACTGTCATAAGTCTGGTCTTTACTGTCATAGCAGCTATGAGTTCAGATGTATAACTTCCAACATCTGTACAACAGTTTTGCTATAATTATCCAATACTTTTGCCTCTTACAACCTTTCTATTCCTTCTTCCATGATGTTTCTTGAGCCTTGGAAGGGGGGATGTGATACAGATGTCCCATTTAGGGAAGGGAAACCATGCTCTTTCATTTTACCCATGTTAACCAGTTGTGAGTCTCTGTGTTATCACCGCCTACTTCAAAATGAAGCTTCTCTGACGAGGGTTGAGAGATGCTCTAATCTATGGGTTTAAAGACAAGTAGTTAAGGGGACAGTTTATTACTATGTTAATTTTGCTCCAGTCTTTACATGATGTTCTACTTACTTCCCAATCCATGTATGTGAATTTCCTCTTTCTATAAGGACTGTATTTCTAATTAGGAAAACACCCCTATTAACTCTTTTGTTTCTCTGACCACAATGCAAGTAGGAACAACTTAAAGAATGAAAGTTATACTTTGACTCAACTTTTCAGAAGGTTTTGGTTCATTGTGTTGAAGGAGGTATGGTGAAGCACTTCACTTCATGAGTTCAAGAGCGTTCATCAGAGGCTGTTCACATCACAGCTGTTCTAGTTACTTTCTATTGCTATGATAAAAACACTGATCAAAACCAACTTAGGAAAGAAAAGTTTTAATTTACTTTATAGTATACTATTCATCATGAAAGGGAGCTATGGCAGGAGTTCAAGGCAGGAACCTGGAGGCAGGAGTTGAAGCAAAGACCATAGACAAACATTGCTTCCGGGCTTACTCCTCTGACCTGTGCTCAGCCTACTTTCTTATACAATTCAGGACCATCTGTCTGGATATGTTACCTCCCACAATGGGCTTGGCCCTCCTATATCACACAACAATCAAGACAATGCCTCACAGACATGCTAAAGGACAGTCTGATAGAGGAAGCTCTCCAGTTGAGGTTCCTTTTTTGCAGGTGTGTCAGTTTGACAACTGAAACTATCAAGCAAAATAGCCAAGAAGCAAAGAGTCAGCAAGACTGGAACAAAGGGACAGCTTAGCTTAGAACTTTCAAAGTCTCAACTCTAGTAATCTCCGTTCTACCAGTTAGGCTGCACCTCCTAAATGTTCCACAGCCTCCCAATACAGTGCCAACAGCTGATAAGAAACATTAACACAGAAGCCTGTGGGAGTCATTTCAGATTCAGTCCATAAAACAAAACTGCTCCAGCTTAACTTCATCATGACCTCTTAACTCTTAATTAATTAGATCTTCAATGATGCAAATAGGATGATGTCTTCACATGCTGTGGATTATAATTTTAACGTTAGATTTGGGGTGGATGTATAACACCAAATACAACATCTCCTTCACAGGGCTATTGTGAAGATAATAAAATACTGTATGCAAAGTACTTAACACACGTTTAACATATAATAAATAGAGAATAAATTACTTATTATTAAAGGATATGCAACATTTTAAATTTTTATTATATTTTATGTGTATGAGTAATTGCCTGCAGTGTAAGTGCACCTGTCTCATGTAATGCCTGCAGCAGTCAGAAGAAGGCATTAGATCCTCTGGAACTGGAGTTATGGATGGTTTTTAACCACCATGTGGGTACTGGGAATTGAATCCAGGTCCTCTGCAAGAGCAGTCAGTGCTCTTAACCACTGAGCCATCTCTCCAGCCCCAATAGGCAGCATTTTATTTATGAAGTGTTATACTTTTCTGTTTACTGTTCATATTCGCTCCCTTCCTCCTTCCCTCCCTCCATCCTCTCCACTTTTGTTTACACACATATATACTTAAGTATTCATTCTCCTACTTTTTATATTTCTACATAACCAAATTTATATTTTCTGTATGTGTTTTTCATAGTTGGCGTCATTCTACTGTACCTGTGTAAGGAGGTGAAGGTATACCTCAGTTTTACCAGCTTTTATTTTAGTCTTTCCTGCCAAAATTTAAAAAAAGTCTATGATAAGAAAGTCATTGATATACATTATGCTTTACTGTGACATAATTCTGCTCTTTTTTTTTTTTTGCAACTTTCTCATTGTCTCAAACTCAAAAAGACAGTCTGAAAGCTAAACCCACCATTCTTACAACCAAGCAGATTTATAAAATTGATTATTTGTTATATAACAACCTTGTTCAATCACACAATGGTGTTCCACACAGAGAAAGCAAACAAGCATCCACATCAAAAGGTCCCCAAACTTTCCACTTTGCAAGGACTTGTTCATCATAGTCTCACAAGAAATTGCTTTTGGTAGAGAATTCACTGTACACTGTCAAAACGAATATGAGACTTTCTGACTTGAAAGTCATGGTTAATACACATCTTGCTACTGCAGTGACAGCCAGAACAGGCAAGATGTCCATTAAAAAAGGATCCACACTGAAAGGTTTTAATAACAAAAAGAAAACCTTGCAGATTCATGAGTCCTCCAAGTGCTGTATAAATGACCTCAATTAAAATAATAACAAAATAGAAAAGGATGATAAATATTTAAATAAATATCAACTATATAATTATGTATCTTTTTTTAATGTTTTGTTTTTCTTTGTGTATGTGTTTGTGTATAGGTATGATGATGTGTTTTTGTGTATATGTATGTATATATTGAGTTTATGTATGAATTATGTGTTGTGTATATTTTGTATATGTTGTATGTGTGGTGTGTGCATATGTGTATGAGCTGTGTATGTGTACGTGTGTAGTGTGTGTATATTTTGTGTGTTATGTGTAGGGTATGTTGTGTTTTGCATGTTGTATTCTGTGTATAAGTGTCTGTATGGTGTGTATTGTATATGTGTGGTGTATGTATTATGTGTTTAGTAAGTGTATTTTGTGTATTGAATGTATAGTATATGGTGTGTTTTGTATGCATGTCTATATTGTGTGCTGTATGTATGCATATCTGTGTTGTGTGTGGTTCATGTTCGCTGTTTGTGTTGTGTGTTGTCTATTGTCTGTGTTGTATGTACATTTTTATTGCATATGTTTTGTGTATGTGTGTGGTGTGTATATTGTGTTGTGTGTTTTAGGTGTTTGTTGTGTGTGTTTTGTGTATGGTATATGTTATGTGTTCTGAGTGTACTGTGTGTGGTATGCATGTGGTGCATGCACATGAGTATGAAGGTACATTCACCATATATGCAAGTATACTGAGACGTCAGAGCAGAATACTGGTGTCTTCGTCTATTGTTCTATTGCCTTGAGCCAGGGTCTCTCACTGAACCAGATCACAGTTTCTGCTACACTGTGATCCATCCGCCAAGTTTTCAGAATTTACTTGGCCGTTTTCCACACACACCCCAGTTCTGCTGTTACAGACACTAGCAGACAGGCCTGGCTTTTTAGACGGGTGCTGGGAATTCAAACTCGGGTCCTCGCACTTGCAGAGCAAATGCTCTTACCTACTGAGCCATTTCTCCATCCCACCTTTTGTGTATTTGTTATAGATCTTACTTTGAAGTCAATGCATAAGAAATGTACTATACTTAATCAAATTAAGCATTTTGTTTCTGTACCTCATTAAAAATTCTAGCAATGCTGGGTGTGGTGGCACACGCCTTTAATCCCAGCACTCAGGAGGCAGAGGCAGGAGGATCCTCTGTGAGGTTGAGGCCAGCCTGGTCTACAGAGTGAGTTCCAGGCAGCTGGAGCTACAGGGAGACCCTCTCTCAAAAAGACCAAAAAAAAAAAAAAAATTCTAACAGCTACCATCTAAAACCTGAGGGGCATCAGACTGCCTGTGAAGTATTGTGGTTAAAGGCCTTAGTACTTTGCCAGTAGTGAGTGTGCAGACTCTTATACATCATCATCATCATCATCATCATCAATTTCATCATGGTATTGCTATAAAATTTTTGACAGAACACTTTAATTCAATTTTGAATCTTTTTGCTTATTTTATGAGTGCAAATAAAAGACATTAATGAAATCTTATTGTTTTGCAAAGTTGAAATTATTTGTATTTCTTTTTTCTCTCATCATCGTTCCTTCAGCTGTGAAGTATCTTCTAACAAATAATCTTGTGTTTATGTGTAACTACAGAGCATGTAAAACTCCATGCTGCTAGAATATATTTTGGTGTTATTTGTATTGTACAGATGAAGAATCTTGGGCAACATAATACTTTTTATGACATTAGCAATATGGCAGGAATAATTTTTAAAGACATCTAAAGGATCAAGCAGTGAAATTTCTGGAAACATTATAACCAGCGACCACAAAGGGAGCACAGTCTGATTAACGATCCTGCTTTGTAACAACCTGTGATCTCAAAGTCTCTCAGGGGCCATCATCCGCTTAAGAGCTAGGAAAATGGCCAAAGCACAAAGGCCAGGGCATTAGAGATGAGTTCTCAGACTTGAAGACAACGCTTCATTAAGATCCCAAGTTATAGCCAGGTATCCACAGTGCATATCAGTAATCCCATCATCACTTGACAGGCAGGAGGATGAGGCATTCAAGTCCACACTATCTCAAAACCAAAAACCAAAGGCTGTTGGTTCTATTTACCTGAACATGAGCTGATTATAAGTAAATACACTGAAAATCTACCAAGTTTTGAATATTTTACTTTTAAAAAATATCTTATTTTTATTTATATGTGTGTGTTTGTGTGTGTGTTTGTGTGTGTGTGTGTGTGTGTGTGTGTGTGTGTGTATGTTTGTCTGTGTGTGGTTATGCACAGGTGGGTGGGGGCATTGGGGCAACCAGAAAAGAACATTAGATTCCTTTAGGTAGGGGTTATAAGCTATTGTGAGCTACCTGACATGGGTGCTGGGAACTGAACTCAGGTCCTTTACAAGAGCAGCAAGTGCTCTTAACTGCTGAGCTAACTATCCAGCCTCAGTAAATACTATTTCTAAAGAGTCCCTAAGCTAAGCTAGGAATTTCATCTTACAATCAAATAATAAAACAGTCCCAAGCCAACAAGTGTCCACAAATACCTAGGTGTCTGTTGAGAAAATGTGGCCCTCTGGAAGGGCTGCCTCTCCAGTAACCTTGTAAGCATTGCGAAAAAAAAAATGAACAGATACTCTGTGATAGCAAATCATGGATTTTAACTAAAACACAAGCTGTCAAGGTGATCTTGTAGAGACATTCTTGATCAGATTATTTTAAGAGGGAAGACCCACACTAAATGACAGTGGCACCTTCTAGAATCCTTCTGGACTTGAGCATCAGATTGGGACTGCTGGTATATCCAGCAACATGGGCTAAGCAGCAACAGGGTTCTCTGCCTCACCAGTGTGAGACAGCTATTGTTAGACCACACAGACTACATTGTGTAAACCAATCTAAAATAAGACCCATGTAGCATATATCCATTCTATCAGTTTTGTTCCTCTAGAGAACCCTGACACATACCTTTCGATGAGGGAGTCAGAGGCTGTGTGTGTCTGTGTGTGTGTGTGTGTGTGTGTGTGTGTGTGTTGGGGGGTGTTGGTGATGGAAAATATAAGCAAGAGTTCCCACTGGAAAAATCCTGAAATAGCTCCACTGCAAAGAAAGGAAGCCCTTGCTTCCTCCCAATCAGGGTAGTTTAATTGCTCTGGTTCACTAGTGACTCCATTATTCTTGTTTTTTTAAATTTTCCAAATGGAAATAGCTCCAGAGAGTGTTTGTTACCATTACTTCCTTTCCTTTTCTGCTTTTACCCTCTTCTACTACAAGTCCCTGAGTGGAGGAGTGGTACACGGATGTTACTAATACACAATGGACTAAGCCACTACGTGGAGGCTGTTGGGGATGGAGACCCTAGACTGAATGTAGTTGCAACAAACAGACACTGATTTATACCTGTTGCACAGGGGAGAGGGTAATATGTCCTTTTCATGAACATAAAAATGAGTTGCTATGATGAGGAAAAATAAGGACTTTTTTTTTTTAATTTTTTGGTCAGTATTTTTATATTTATTATTATTATTTTTTTTAATTAAAAGAGAAGCATTTCATTACAACAGCATTAACCTATTCAATAACATTTTTCTGAGCTAGGGTACATCTCTTTCAAAATTGGCTGTACATTTCTAGGTTTACAGATGAATTATTACGCTTATATAATCTTTTACTCATTATAAACTCTATAAGACATAAAAGATCAGTTAGTGGGGCTAGCAGGATGACTCAGCAGTAAAGATACCTGCTACCATGCCTGATGACCTGAGTTCTATCCCCAGGACCCATGTGGTAGAAGAAGAGAATCAGCTCTCACAAGTTGTCCTCTAACTCCACACGTGGGCCATGACACGGGCACATACACATACACACACAC
>NW_008328003.1:322573-359189 GCF_000622305.1 Nannospalax galili
TTTATGACATTTATTGACTTACGTATATTGAACCATCCCTGCATCTCTGGACTTTTACAGAGGTGTTGGCCACCAACTAGCCCATTTCACTTTTCTTCTTAAAACAGATTTTTTTCTTAAAATTGTATTTTATTTATTTATTATTTTTTTTATGTAGATGAATTTTTTCCTACACACACACCCACACACACACACACACACACACACACATACACATATATGTACCCATGTTGTGCAATGTCCACAAAGCCCAGAGCATGGTGTCTGATCTTCTGGAACTGGAGTCAAGGACAGTTGTTAGCCACCATGTGGTGCTCAGAACCAAATCCTGGTCCTTTCCAACAGCAGCCAATTTCTCTAGCCCCTTAAAACAGAGAATTCTTGTTTTGCTTTCTTCTGATTTTGTTCATAGGTTAAAAGTATGCATTTTCCAACTTTTTCTGCTGACTGCATACTGATAGACGTTGTTGGGTGAGGCTTTCTGGGAATTTTCTTTACAACAGCAAATGTAACAATGAGGCCGTCATGTTGCCCACCACTTTTATTATTCACTCCTGGAATGCCAGCATTCAGGCTGGAGTTCTGCAGCACTCTTATGATTCTGAAAACAGAATCAGTGCACTACAGGTAAGTTAGTAAGAAAAGGGAAGATTCTAGATCTTACTCAAATGGTCTTAATGTTCTTATTAAACTGACTATAAACTTTGGACAATTTTCTTCCTGACTAGTTCTATGATAAAGAAGATTTATTTTTCCTCTGGGAACAACTGCTGGTGCTCATGTGCATACATGTGAAGGCCAAAAGTCAGTACAGGTTATCATTCCTCAAGAGCTATGTACATGATTTTTTGAGACAGGGTCAATCACATCTACCTGAAAATTGACTGTTTTTTTAATGTGCATGTGTGTATTGCCTGCCTTGTGTGTAAGTGCACCCGTGTCATGCAGTGCCCACAGAGGTCAGAAGACGGCATTGGATTCCCCCAGAATTGGAGTTACAGATGGTTGTTAGCCACCATGTGGGTTCTGGGAATCAAGCCCAGGTCCTCTGTAAAAGCAGACAGTGCTCTTAACCGCTGAGCCATCTCTCCAGCCCCAGAACTTGACTTTATGTGAGTGCTGATTATCAAAGCAGGTGCTCATGTTTATGCAGAAAGCACCATCTCCCCAGCCTATGTTTTTTCTTTAATAATCTCCAGTGACTTTGCAGATCCTCAGGCTGAACTTATACTGTTTGTCATCATACTTTTTGACATGATAAAATACATGTGTAGGCCACCCTCCAGCCACGCCACTGTGACTGTCAGTTCCATTCCATTCTTACATCATATGAAGCTGTGCAATGTAACTGAGTGAAGAAACTGACCACTCTCCACTAGAGTCCAAAGAATCACTCCCAAGGTGTCTGTTCAGAGTTACATTGTGAGAAAATGCTGAATTTCTGAAATGAGAATAAGAAGTATCTATTGAATTAGAACTTATGAATCTAATTATGCATGCTATCATTTAAAAAAAAACCTAAAAGATTAAAAACTGACATACGATTCCTTTAAATCTGTAGAAGTAAAATTTGTAATATGAAAACAGGAGACTCAATCTAAAAGGTAGGGAGATAAAGAAAAATATGAAATATATTAAAAAATGAGAGAAGTCAGCTGTGGTGGCACTAGTCTGAAATTAGGGCCCAGGCAGGCAGAGGCAAAGGGACTACAAGTTTGAGGCCAGCCTGGGCTACATTACACAAACCTGTCACCAATGATCTAAGAAATCAAAAAATAAGATGTGATGGGGAAGCCACAGAAGCAGGTATTTCTCTAACAGATAAGTAAACAAACAAATCAATATTAATGACAAATGTAAATATGTCTATCAGTTTTCTTGCCTTTGTTTGAGATGACTAATACAAATTATGGAGAGAGAAAACAATTACACCCTTACAACCCCAGCCCTCTCCAGGTGTTCTTGGATTCTCAGTTTCTGGGTCCCCTCTACACTTGTGGAGAACTTCATCTTTCTCTATATTATATGTATAATTCTTAATGCATGTGGATGTGATTCCTCATCTTTCGATAAAAGTTTGTTTGCTTCTTCCTCTCTGCTGGTCTGAAGTTTTTCCTGCCTTTTAGTTTTTTAATTGGTTGAGAAAAGAAACCCAACCTTACCCCGACACTGATGATGTGGGTGCAGCAAGATTCTTGTGAGTTGGAAAATATTTTATTATCTAGAAAACTAACAATTACATATTAAAGTGTATAAAAACTATGTTCAAATTATATGGTAAAAACATGTAAAACTGGTCAAAATCTTATTTTAAACAAGTAACTAAGAGGTTAATCAGATGTAGGGGGGAGAAAGGAGAGAGGAAGAGGAGATGTAGGGAGGACAGGAGAGAGGGAGAGAAGAGAGAGAAGGAGGGAAGGAGGGAGGGAGAGAGAAATGTGAAGCCTAGGTAAGGTTAATTTAATAAATATAGATAGTCTTCTAAAATAAAGAATGTGTGTTTTTCTCATACACCCAGGGGGCTCTCATCTTAGACTGCAAAGAAATCTTAAATAGTAGAGATTCAGTCACAGGGTCATGAACAGTATGGCACACAGAACACAGTAAGGACAATGGTTCTAGTTTCATTTCTGTGGTTGTGATAAAATACTCTTGTAACCTGGAAGTTTTTCTGACCACTGTGGTGGCAAGCTATAGTCCCACCTCCTTCCCACATTCTACAGAAGGAATCAAGCAGGGGGAGCCCATTACCTCTCCCACCAGATCAGTTGCCCTTAGCTGCATGAGGGGGAGGGGCTAAGGATATAAAAGGAGAAAGCCACAAGGCAGGTCTCTTGCCATTTTGTGTGGCTGCCTGGAAGCCACATGACGTATGTTTGGGTGTGGACTTTCCAGCACAGTTGTGAATGAGGGGGCAGGGTTTGCTCACTCTTCTGTATGTAAATTAGCACCCCCAAGCTCAATTAGCAAGCCCAAAAACTCCTTAGGATTTTCTAAACTGTGGTTTTGGAGAATTCTTGCCCCAGGCACCACATGTGCCTTTCTGTAGTGAATTTGACTTTACAAGCCTGATCAAAAGTGACTTAGGGGAACAAGAGTTTATTTGGCTTACAATTTCACATTACAGTCCATTATTGCAAAGAAGTCAAGACAGGAGCTTAAATATCACATTCACAGTTGGGCAGAGAGAGGATAAATGCACATGTCCCTGCTTGCTTGCTTGTTCTCCACTAGCTTTCATCATTTATAGAGTTCAGGGCCTAGTCCATGAAATGGTGCTGCCCCCATGAAGGGAAGGTCTCCCCACTTCAGTTAACCCCATTACAATAACCCTCCATAGGTATGTCCATAGGCCAACCTGATGTAGATAATTCTTCATGAAGACTCTTCCCAGGTGATTTGAGGTGTCAAGTTGACAGTTAAAACTACCATGTACAACAATAATAGCAAAAAACTATGGGGAAGCGTTAATCTAGATGCAAATATTAAAAACAGTCTCAATTTATCAAAAAAACATACAGGGAACATATTTTGTATTTTTACAATGAAAATAATATTTATTAGACTTGCGGTCTATATCTTTAGCAGTACTTATTAGAAATATGTAGACATATATGGCTTACTGATACTTAGATAAGAAAACATTGAGAAGTCCAGTTTAAAAAGCACAGTTGCTCACATAGAAATTCTGTGGAGACAGAGCCACAAAAGCAGATGTTTCTCTAACAATACCACCACTAAAGATCATAACAATTATTAATGTGTTTTTCAAAGGGCATCTTGATTTTCGGTAAAGTCCCTATTTCACTGTAGCTATGTAGTTTACCTGACTAGCATTTAACTAAATTGTGCATGGAGGGGGGGGATGTATTAAATGGATATGTGGTGTACACACATGTGTGCACTGGTGAACAAGCCCTTAGCTCATGGAAGGAGGAAGAAGTAGGGCAGCCAGACTGAGACTCTGTTTGTGTCTTATTCTTATCTGAGCCTGGACTTGGCAGGCGGCCCCCAGCAAGCTCCAGCCATCCTCCTGTTTCTGCCTCCTCCCTCCACCCACTGAGCTGGAGTTACAGATGCAAATGGCCAGGTATGGCTTTTTACATGGGTGCTGAGATTCAAATTCAGGACTACATGTTTGTGCAACAAGTGTTCTTACCAACTATGCCATTGCCACAGCCTCTAACTAACATTGTAATGCTAACCAGAAGAATTTTAATTCTTTATATGTAGGAAGTAACTGAAAAATCTCTCTCAACCAGTAATGTGTCAGATGAAAACACAATATTAAGATCACCACTGATTGGCTAAGTTAAGTTTGGATGATGAGATTTTTCTAAGTAAATGAAGTCTTTCACTTAAATGGAAATGGGAGTGGTTCTTTCTGGACTTGTTAATTATTTTTGCACTATTATGGAAAAATATCCAAAATATCAACTTAATGTGAAAGACTATTTTGTATCATGGTTCAAAGGTGGAAATGAGCAGAGGGTATTGGTAACTAGTGTAACCTGCAGGGGACATCCCCCAGTGATCTACTTCTTCCAATCAGGCCCTATCGCCTACAGCTTTTAGAACGCTCAAGTAACAACACCAGATGGTGACCAAGTATTCAACACAAGAGCCTGTGAGGAATGTTTCACATGCAAACCACTACACTGAAAACCCCAGAAGCAATGCTTCATTGTCCACTTTTCTTATATTTCCCCTTGTTATAATAGACCTCAACTCTGCCCATATACTCTCAGGGCAAAGACAGTGGAGACATCCACAGATCTTTGCAAGTGTCTTTGGAACTGATTATGCATTTATGCAAATGGGCTCCATTCTCACTGAAGAAAACAGTGGCCTATGATGTCTTGAAAGCTCCAGAAAGGACTAGTTCTACCCTGAGCTGTCTCTTGCAATGTTCCTATTTGCCTGTCAAACAATGAGTAATGATAACCCTCTGTACAAGGCTAAAAAACTATTGATGAAGTATGCGGCTTATTCACATCTTTGTAGTTGTCAAACCTAACATCATCCTGTCATCAACCCTTCTGACAAATGGTCATTTTATAGTAGAGGGCCTAAGGTCAGCATTGAGACCAAGCTCAGGGCCAGAAATCCTTCATGGTATCCTGTCATTTTGCACTTATAGTGGTCCAATGCTTGGGTTTTTTTTGTTTGTTTGTTTGTTTTGTTTGTTTGTTTTTCAGTTGTTCTCACTACCTTGGATTCATCCTTTTAAATTTTGTTAGTTCTCATCACTGTCGCTGCAAGCCTGTCTCACAGGCTGGCTCCTATCCCTTAAGCCCAAATCCTAGGACTACCTTCCCAAACCAGATTAACCACTCACTTTACCATGGATCCCTAAGTTGTCACCCAGGCAGCCCTCTAACCTGCAAATTCCCAGCCTTCCTAACCTGCAGACAGACCTGCTCAGTCAGGACTCTGGTAAGTCACATCAAGCTCACCACCTCCCTCCCCCATTTCTCTCATCCACCTATGCTCTATCCCCTGCTGGCTTCTCTCACAGGTCAGCTCAACCCCTATCCCATCCCCTGCTGGCTTGGCCTCTCTCACAGGTGGGCCCAGCCTCAGCTCCAACTCATTCTCCACAGGACTAGCTACCCCATTCCTCACATAACTGTCCCTACAAGCCTCTTTCACAGGCTGGCTCCTATCCCTTAAACCCAAATCCCAGGACTACCTTCCCAAACCAGATTCACCACTCACTCTGCCATAGATCCCTAAGTTCTCACCCAAGCAGCCCCTTCACTGCCAAATTCCCAGCCTCAGGATCAGACAGACAGACCTGCTCTGCCAGGACTCTGAACCAAAATTACATTAAACAAAAGCAGAGTAGAAGTTCCTGTTCAAAACACAACCAACAAAGAACATCCATATGCCCAGATGAGAACGCAAAAACCCAAATAATATGAAAAACCAGGAAAATATGTCCCCAACAAAACCCAGGAGTCCTACAGAAGTGCAGAACATTGAGAAGCAACCTACAGAACCCCAGGATACAGAATTTAAAAGAACAATCATAACATGATCAAAGAATTACAAGAAAACACAAAGAACTCAAAGAGGAAAGGCATAAACTTCTGATGGAAGCTCAAGAATATACAAATATGTGACTTGATGAAATATCAAAAACAATTCATAATTTGAAAAGTGAATTCACTAAAGAGATAGGAATAGTGAAGAAAACCCAAATGGAAATGAACATGGGACTGAAAGACTCAGTAAACCAAGTGTGAATGAAATGGAAAACAGAATATTAAGACTGGATGATAAAGTTGAATATCTGGACTCCTTAAGCACAGACTATGAAAATTTCAAAAACAAACACAGGAATGGAATAGTCAGGAAATGTGGGACAACATAAAATGACCAAATCTACATATTATAGTCATACAAGAAGAAGAAACTCAAACCAATGGCATTGAACAGATCTTCAATAGGATTACAGAAGAAAAACTCCCTAAATTAAGGAAAGATATACTACAGAGATTCAAGAAGCACAGAGAACACCATTAAGACATGATCAGAACAGAAATTCCCCAGAACATATCACTGTAAGAACATTAAATGTACAGAACAAAGAGAGGGTACTGAAAGCTGCTAGAGAAAAACAATAAGTTGTGTATCAAGGAAGACCCATAAGAATAACAGCTGACTTTTCAATGCAAACTATGAAAGCCAAAAGAGCCTGGAACAAAGTATTTCAAGCTCTAAACAACCACTGATGCCAACCCTGAATACTTTATCCAGCAAAAGTATCTATCAAGTTCGAAGGGGATCAAAAAATTTTCCATGACACAAATAGGCTGGAAGAATTCATGTCTTCCAATCCAGTGCTACAGAGAATACTTGAAACAATACAAAGGACTGAAGAAAGGAATGAGTATGCCCGAAAGGCTACAGGAAGAAAATAAAGGCATATCAATTGAGACACAAAATAGGGCCAGAAACACAAAGAAATTAAAATGACAGTATACAATCCTCACTTTTCAATTTTAACACTAAATATCAATGGCTTCAACTCACCTGTCTAAAGACACAGGCTGGTGACCTGAGGGAGGTGAAAAAATTATGAGTAATCAGCAGGGAGGAGAGGAGGGAGGGCCACACAAGGGACCATGGTGTCGGGGAGCAAGAGAAGTCAGGAATGGAAAGATGGCAGGAGTCAAGAGGTGTTGGGGGGAGGATGGGAATAATGGAGGCACTGTGACTCGGAAGGGAGGGAAGAGGAAGGCCAGATGGGAGAAAAAATGAGTAGAGCTAAGTGAATCGCTGGGGGCTAGGAAACCTAAAATGAAAAGTGATGACCTAGAAATCCTGTGAGAAATGTACATAGAGTGTCTGAAGATTAATGCATATGTATACGTAGGAGCTGCTTGGAAGGGAATGCAGTGTGAGATAGATGAGCACTCCCTTAAAATGACACACATACTGTGCAGCACTCATCAAAGAAACTTCTTTTTAAAACAGATGGAGGTTACTGCAGAGTTGCACATCTGGTAAGGCACAAAGAACATACACCTGGGAGATGCCTGGTCCTGGGTGACACATCTGCAGTCAAATTCCTACAACCAAGCCTCATGGAACATAGCAGAATAAGGGGTAGAGAGAGGGCTAATGCACCTCTCAACTCTCACCAGTTAGGCTTCCATGTACATCAGAGTGCATCACACACAGAAGGCCTCAACTGGTCAAGTTTTGGAGAATATGCAACTGTAGAATATAGAATGGGACTCCTATATGGAACCTTACCCACCCACGGCTCAGGGACCATTGCAGAAGAGGAGGTGGAAAGATTGTAAGAGCCAGGGCTGGCTAATGAATGTATGAGGTGGAGGCTTCCAGGCCAATGGAGGTTTCCTCACATGCGCCTGCAGCAGCGGTGACATCCAACATGGAACCCATGTCAGCTCAATTAGATAAGGGCCCAAAGGGGAAGTGAGCAATAGGTGTCAGGTCAGCACTAGATTGAGAACTATTTGAGATTGGTTGCTACTGGGTGAGGGAGAGTATGACTTACATACAACCACTGAATGGGCTGATTAGACTCCAGTGGACTCATTTACACTGAAGGACATTTGGGTATAAATACCTGAATGAATAGGACTCAGCATGTATGGTAGAGTGTGCATAGGGTTCAGTCAGGGTTCCGGGGGAGGCATGGATTGGGGAGAGAGTGTGGATGTGACTGGGAAATGTTGTATGAAATTTTCAAAGCTCAATAAAAAAAGTTAAAAAATATGTTCATTTTTGGTTATTTTGAGAGAGGATTTCATTATGCTTCAGCTAGCTTCAAACTTTCAATACTAGTCCAGGATGACCTCGAACTCCTCCTGATCTTCCTACCTCTACTTATTAAGTGTTGAGATTGCAGGCAGATGCCACTACAGCTGGCCTTCGAATTTTTAAAAATTTGAACAAGATACTATGTTTTCACCTGTGCTATGACCAAAATTCAAATGGTCAGCATTAGTATTCCTTAACATACTGTTGTACCAGATTCCTACATTGGAAAATTAATATTATACTTGAGAAGCAATTTCCCAACCTTCATAATTATTCTCCTAGGTTTCTTACATAACTTTAGAGAATGTCCATTTCTCCCAGTTATTACCCTTGTATACTCTGTAAATGACCTGGTCTGCTTCACAGGTGTGTAGTCTCATAGGATTTATTCTCTCTACTTTCTAGCAGTATTTCCCACTTGAGTCCCAGTCCTTTAAGGGAAACTCTGTGCTTGTTGTACCTAGGTATATTGTCGAAATCATGACAGTACACAACAAAAAGTCAATTGACAAATGGCTTATAGACAAAGAATCTTAGTTCCTACCAAGGATTTGGTTATTATAGTTATGGTGGAACATAATAAAGGGTTAATCTAGCATACTTGAGCTCATTATCAATAAGTGTAAGTGAGGCAGCTTTTTATCAAAGATAAACTAAATATCACTGCATACCCTTCAGCCTAAAGACTTGATTTACTATAAATAACACCAACGGAGGACTACTTGGACCTCATAAAACCTAATGTACATAGATATTGACAGAACTCTTCAAGAAATAGAATCTTGTCACACTCAGTGAAAATAGCAGTGAATTCATCATAATTTAAAAAAAAAAATATTTGCCCAGTGGAAGAGGATTAAACAACAAGCTACAGACTGGATGAAATATTTCAAATCACATATTCAACATAGACATGAATCTAAAATGTGTTAAAGGGAAAACTAAACTCAAGAGTCAAAGAATAGTCCAATCAGAAAATGGGTAAAAAAACAAGAAAAGACATTTCAACATAAAGGACAAACAGATGGCAGATAAGCACACGAAAAGATGTTTAGCATCATTAACCATTAGGGAGATGCACGCTGAAACCACAAGTGTATGTCATTACACAGCATTCAAAATGACCAAAATTAAAAAATAAGTAGCGATAATGTCAAAAATGATGAGGATGCAAAGCATCTGGGTCACCCAGACGTTGCTGGTGGAGATGCAAAGGGAAAACCTCTCTGGAAAACAATTCGGTAGCAGTGAAAAGGAATGAGCGATCAGCACGTGTGACAGCTTGAAAAAATCTGGAGGTAATTATGCTGAGAGAAAAAGCCAATTGGGAAAGAGGTACTTATTGTACATAAGATTTATATAGTGATATATAATTGATCAAACACAGCATTCTTGAAACAAGTATAGAAATAGCATACTGCTGGCAATTGGGGTTTTTGGACCCACCCTTAGGGTAAGACTGGGGGTAGCTGAATGTAACAAAAAGTCAATACCAAGGGTCTTCAAAGCATTACAGTCTTCATTATATTAATATCAGAATCCTGGATATGAACTTACAGAATTTTTCTAGATGTTGCTACTCAGGGAAACTGAACATGGTTACGGTTACATAGGCTCTCACTGTAGACCCTCTCAATAACTTCAGAAAAATGAAAAATTATCACAAAACAAAAATGTTAAAAATTTATATTTCACATATTCCCTTCAAATTCACCCATACTGCATCTTATAAACTGATCTAACAGAGCCTTTTATTTCGGCCACATTCCAATCAAGAAAAGTTCAAGCTAGTACTGGAAAATTTTGAAATAAGATGATGGTGAAACTATCTACTGAAATTCAAGTTCAAGTTGTAATTTCAGCCATGCTTATAGTCTGATAATTAATGGGGGCTGTTAAATTAAGCAATTAGTTATGTCTTCATAGCTTGTTATTAACAATCTCTGTTCATTCCCATTCTTTACTATAGGCAATTGTGTTATATTTAAGTGTGTTGGCTGACCTTTCCTTTTATTTAGCAGATATAAGGTTATTAAAGTAGTTATGAAGAATTATGACATCGTCAATTGACCTGATAATTGGTATCTTTGATATTCTAAAGGAATAGTTGTGCTGGCTGACATTCACTGTGATGTAGAAAGGAAGAAGAAGGATTTGTCTTACGAGTGATTAGCATAGGGCTTAGAAACAAATAATCTTGAAAGAACTGTAAAGATCAACCTGCTAAGGATGGGGTGACATTTTTTATATAGTAGAAAGAGAACTTTGAGTTTTACCAGTGAAAGCACAGCATCAGCTAAGTCTCAAATTTTGGCCAGGGTTTCTCAAACACTGAAATGCAAAGACAGGACTAGCTGAGGCAACCTAAGTTAACACAGTAATTAGAAAGATGTTTTATCCTACTTATTAGGAAAATGTACCAGGGCCTAGAGAGAAGGCACAGAGATTAAAATTGCTTCCTGCTTTTCCAAAAGACTGAGGTTAGTTCCCAGCAGCCATGTTGGGAAGCTCATAAGCACCTGTCACTCCAGCTCCAAGATATTTGATCCCCTCTTCTGTCCTCCATGAGCACCTACATGAGCATAGCATACACTCACAGGGACATGCACACATACACTTTAAATAAAATACTCAGGATTAGGGAGACTACTGAGACAACTCAACAATTTTGAGTGCTGGCTACTTTTACAGAGGACCAGATTTCCCAGCTTCCACATCAAGCTGCCCACAACCACCTGTAACTCTAGATCTATTTGAATGCATGCCTTCTTTCCTCCATGGGCACCTGAACTCATGTGCGCGTTCCCTCCCCACATATATGCATATACATAATTTTTAAAAAGAATTCCTTTAAAAAAAAGAAGATAAAATTCAGGGAAGTAGGATGTCAGCAGAAGTGATTTTTGCAAACTTTAGTTCATCTCTTTAAAGACTATTGTCTTGAATTCATTTTTCCCTTACCATGTCCTAGATATTAAACATGGAAACGTGTCAGGAAAACCTCCTGGAAAACCCAGTACACTGTGGTCTGAAGGAATCCAGTCAGGGAATAACTCCTTGAGCAGAGTCATCTTACAAGAACTAGATGGCTCCTCCTTGGCATGTTTTCTCAAGAGAAGAGATAAGACTCTTGCTCAGTAGAAGCTCTGCATTCCCCAAGCTTGCTTCCGTTGCATTCATCCTGACCCCTCTCACCTCCTACCTGTGGGTTTCAGAATGTTAGGTTGGATCCATCTTCAAAACAGAAACAAAATCTTTTCTAATTTTTTACAATTTATTTTTACTTTGTGTGTTTGAGTGTATTGACTTCATGTATGTAGTACACCCATCTCATGTAATGCCCGCAGAGGTTAGAAGAGGGCTTCAGATCCTCTGGAACTGGAGTTACTGATGGTTTTTAGCTGCCAGGTGGGTGTTGAGAACCAAACCCAGGTCCTCTGCAAGAGCAGCCAGTGCTCTTAACTGCTGAACCAACTCTCTAGCCCCATAAACAAAATCTTTTAAAACCTACTTCCATTTTCTCTAAGTGGCAGTTCAATGAGGAATTAACTGATTCTTTTTTCATTCTTACTTTCATAAAGGCTTGCAGTAAGCAATTACCCTAGAAATTGTTTACATATTGATCCCCACCTAACTGTAGATTTGTGGTTCTCACTGTGGGTGAGCCACCTAGAAGGCTGATGTCTTATAACACCACCTTTATTATTCATTAGTTCTGTTGTACTGCATTCCTTTCACTCTAATCAACTGTAAATAGAAAGTCCATAGTTTCTTTTGAGATTGTCTTCTATAATGTAATACTTTAGTGATCTTTCATCATCATATCATCCACACTGACAAGAGACTAAACTAATGATACCACCACAGTCCAACTTGGTGAATCTATGAGTTTATTGTTACTTATGGGAATATGGACAACTCAAAGGCAATTATATCATTGAAAAGCCCATTTGAACATGGGTGACATCTCATGAAAGCTGCAACACTGGAGTTCTCTGCATGACTTGCAGGCATCTTGACAAGTTGGAGACCATCCCCTCCTCAGCAGTCCTTACTCTTTATATAGCACTCTGGGAAGGGCCTTGTGTATCTGGTCAGATTCAGGGATGTCCTGAGACTTTTGAGTTGTTCATTTTCTAAATCTTAAAGAGCCTCCTTTTTGTCATCCTGAGTTTCCCTCCAGGATGGAGTATTTCAACTTAGAGGCAATTTGCTACTCAACAAATATATGAGGTTTCATCTGAAATTTTAAGTATGTTCAATGTTTTGTTATCTCTCTGAAGTGATAAACACTGGGAAAAACATAGAAAGCAGGTAGAGGACATGGGCCATACTGATTATTGTCTACTCAAGTTAAAAAAATAATCTGGCTCTGAGATCATGAAACATAACATAGGGAATTTGTTATTGTCTGATGTTTAGTTTGGTGTAATGAGTCATCTTACCTGTGTTTACTTCTACAGAACAGAATCTGATATAGAGGACGCTCACAGAGCAGTTTCATACCATA
Organism: Nannospalax galili; assembly: GCF_000622305.1. Taxonomy (NCBI): domain Eukaryota; kingdom Metazoa; phylum Chordata; class Mammalia; order Rodentia; family Spalacidae; genus Nannospalax; species Nannospalax galili. The sequence continues at coordinate 335,382 of NW_008328003.1, forward strand.
CCTACTTGGCATGGTATGTGTACTTGTGATAATTCATTCATTGATCTCAAACTCACATTATTATTTCAGTGACCAGAAACCAGAGGAGCTTAATGATTTCATTGTGTGTTCATGATATGAATTATCACAAAATAAATCACAGATATTTCATAGGTTCTCTTTTCTCAGAAAGCCTTTGTTTACTCAGTAAATGACACTTCATGATCTATCTGTGCAGCTAGGGAAAATCCTGTGATAGAAAGACACAGAACCGAGGAACAAAGTAAATGTGATTCCTGAGCCTCTGTGAATGGGTGAAGAGAGCCACAAGGAGTCACCATGAAGGAAATAAATTGCCAAAAGAAGTATAATCATGGTCCCATCACTAATTGAGGTCTTCTTGGTGCTTGTATCTGGAACATTCTAGGAGCTGCTGTTTACCTTCTGATATGATCAAGAATGAAAAAAGAGAAAGATTAATATGGAATAACTCCCCCACATGCAGTTTACAGTGATTCATTTACCCAAAACATATCCAGTAAGGGCCTGCTGTTTGCTTAGGTGTGGCATGTAGGAAATAAAAACCTATGTCAGCCCATTTTCAAGACAAAAGTACTTTTGGTAAGCTTAGGTTTAAAAGTTACAGGTATGCAGGAGGCCCTGGACTCCTGATCTTACTGCCAGCGCATGCCTCTGAGAGCCATCTACCTACCCCAACCCAAACCAGAAACTGAGCTAGAGTAGAAAATTACTACTAGAAAAACTTGTCTAAAGGCTTGCAGATGTGACAAAGTTCATGCATTTTGAAGGTCTCTCTGCAAACAGGATATTAGGGGAGAGACAAACTATCAAGAAAGTCATTATTGATAAATATAGGCATAAATAGGGAAGGGAGAAAAAGGGATGCCCCTTAAGGAAATAATGAAACTTAGGTGACATCCAGGAAAATTGTACACTGCATAGTACTCAGCCAGTATACCTAGGGGAGGGACCTCCGGGCTGGGGGATAAAATGCTTGCTCTAACTGGGGTGGGTCTGTTCATCAGACACCCAATCTTGCAAGAGCACCATTCAAAGTCTCACTTTTCCCCACACTCCATGTCTGCAAATCCACTCTTGTGTTTAGACACAGGCGACTGTTCCCAGAGGGAACATATCCTCACAGTTAAGGACATATTAGGGAAATGGACTTCTGTTCTATAGCTGTCACTGCACAAAAAAGCTGGGAATTCAAGAAGATAAAGTAGAGACTCACCTTGAACATTTTCTGCTTACAAACTGGGCCTATTAACAGAAAGGGGATTTGAACATTCCTTATTAGGAGCACAGATAGATGCAAACCATGTCAGTTTCTCAAGAGGGCACTCGACTAGTTGTTTAAACCAGGGCACCTTTCTGCTTGTGCATCACACAGCTTAGAGCCCCTTCTCAAGCACTGGAATGAATGAACAAATGAATCAGAATTTTCTTAGAATTTTGGAATTACAGTTGAAATTTCGGTGCTATTCTGTGCTCATAGCAATTAACTATGAGTCTAGACTACAACTACACTTTGACCTACCTTTAAATCACAAAGAAGATTCTTGCCATTATTCCATTCATGACTGAATTATTAGAAAAGCAGACAACTATGACTATCATACCTAATTAAATAAAACTGATCAAGAATGCTTATGCAATGGTTACACCAGCACTGCATAGTTAATTACAGAGAAACTCATGTATCCTATATCCAATATAAAAAGTACTAAGTGAAGAAAAGTAATCACTAACTGGACTTATAGAAAGCCCTAAAAATGTATGTGTAAAATTGTCAAATGAGCCGGGCATGGGGGCACACACCTTTAATCCCAGCACTCAGGTGAAAGAGGCAGGTGAATCTCTGTAAGATTGAGACCAGTCTGGTCTACAAAACAGGTTTTAGGCCAGCTGTGGCTACAGGAAGACTCTGTCTCAAAAAACAATTAAAAAAAATTGTCAAATATTTAATAGCTCCCAAATTCATCCTCTCAGTATCTTACAAATGTGTTATAATATCAGAAACACATAATAAGGGTTAGGACAGATGGTTCAATGGTTAAGAGCGTGTACTGTTTTTGCAGGGGATCTAAGTTTGGTTCCTAGCACCTATATTGGGTGGCCTATAACTTGTAACTCCAGTTCCAGGGGATCTAACACCTTCTAATTGCCTCTGTGGACAGCTGTGCTCCTATGCACATACCACCCTAACATATACTCATACACATAATTAAAAATAAACACAAATTAAAAAAAAATAAAAACACATAATAAGACTAAATATTACCAACAGATGGTGCAATAACGCTGTGTGATAGAATCTTGCGGTAACTGTAGAAAATACATAGGAAAGATGGAATTGCTGTGTGAAAAGAGATGACATCTTCAATACCTTGGGCTAATTTCTATAACACAGGAACAATATTTAAAATACTGTGTTTCTGTTTTGGGTTTTTTTTTTTTTTCAGTCCTAAGTTCACCCTGGGTCTTTATCAGGTTTGTATACTTACCTGAGCATGGGCAACACCTCCTTCATTTGAACGAATTTGAGTGAAAATCCTTATCTTAAAAATCTAATCCAAGAGCATTCTTACTCTACCTTTTCAAGAGCTGGCTCTCAACTAACGATATAAATAAGTTTCATCCCCCCCCATTACTGATTCACCCAGGAGCTCCCTGTTCCCAGACGAAAAACGGTTCAAAATGTTGCAAAGGAGACCTGAGCTCTCTCAGAAACACTGCCTGTGTCTTTACCACTTGTCTGATTGTTTTACTTTTTGTAAAATTCTCCCTGAGCATTGTATTTTGTGGGAAAATGGCTTGACAACCTCCCCCACAACAAGGTAAGTCCCACACTGAATCAGCTGCCCCTTGATAACAACGCACACCTTGGTTTGGAGAGCATAACACGGGCTACCACATGCTAAACAATGCATTAAATGTGTACACACACTTCCTCACTTAATCTTCACCAACACCTCTTGAGGTGACATTATTTTACAGATGAAAGAGTCGGATTTCAAGCTCTACAGTCAACACTTTATTTCTTAATCTTGTTATCGTAGAAATAGTTCAAGCTATTGGAAACCCTATTCAAAAGAGGAGAAAATGAACACTCATAGCAGTTAATTAAATAATCCCTTGAACTGTAGCTATTACAGTGTGCATTCAAATGTAAATGATCTGTTTTGTGTCCCTCTCCCCTGTGACACAGTCAGTTCTAAGGTAAAGACTGCAACAACATTCATTTTTGAATATCAAATTATGTGGTCAATAAACACTCACTAAAGCATATTTTTCCCTAATGTTGGTCATAAAATATTTTGATAAAAATTTTGTTTTGGTAAACACAGCAGTACTTCCTATGAAAAGTCACTAGTAATTTCATTTTGCTGGATACATCTCTATTTACCTTGCAAATTATTCCCAAGGTGTCTCTATGCACAACTCGGCACTATGGTATCTATAACTGTACAAACAGGAAAAAGTCTCCTGCTACTGTTCATTTTGAACTTTTTTTATGAGAAGCCAGAGACAGTTCACCCTGAATACTGGACCTGGTCAGGGCTCCTCTACCACAGAAGCAACCAGAAAATGTGAAAGCATACCTCAGCAACATCCTCCTGTTAGTCCTTCCACACAAGAGAGGGTAGGATCACTGATCATATCTATCCCTTCAGGGAGTTAGAAGATGAGTATCCCCCATTGGCTTCCAAAATCATGTCACAAATGTATCATCAGAGTCCCAAGGCTTGCCTTTGAAACATATCATCTTGTCATAGATCTATAATAGTAGAAGTGACACTGAAATGACTATGTACTCAAAGCATATAGTGACAGATAATATGAAGAATTTGCCAACAGATGAGTAACTACATGGTTATAATGAAGAAAAGACGGTTTTCCTGCAAAGTACAAACATGGATGATAAACCACCAAGGCACTCCAGGGCGGCACAGTGATTAAATTTCACCTCTGGTGCCAGGTAGCATTAATCCTATTGTTTCAGTAGCAGAAAAACACGTCATCAAGCTGTCCAAACGTCACTGAATTTTCCAGAAGTGCTTTTCCTCTAGTCCCAATTGAACTTCTAAATCTTTTCTCTACATGATAAACAAAAATGAATGGATGAAAAATGGCTTTAAATTTCTTCCCAGTCACCAGGAGCATTATAATCTTATGAATAAAGCTTGTTCCCTTGTGCTGTGAGGGCTATAGGAACTGATTTATAAATGAACCAGTAATGCATTGATCTTTACTCATTGCTTTTTCAATAAATCTTTTTTTTCTTGGTGAGTTATCTACATGCTATGCCCAGAAAGGCACTTTCTCTGTCTATAATCTGGCTCCTTCTACATTACAGCAGCTAAGATCTTGGAGTAATATATGACTGTAGACATTTCTATCCTTGGAATAAATAATCCACAAATTTCTTTGGACATTTGCCTCATTATTTCTAGTCCACTAGTAGATAATTTAGTTGGCATCAGAAATCTGAGGTGCTCAATGCATTTTAGATATTCCATTCAAATATTTTATGACATATGTTGGTGTAAAGAATTGATACACAAATAAGATCTGCTAGTTATAAAAACAAAGAGTAGATCCACTTTTAAAGACTGATGTCTTTATAGCTACATCTTTGTTACTGAGGTAAGTTGAATAAGGACTTTTGTTCAAAGGATTTGAAATTAGAGATACTACTACTTCATAAACATGCAAATGGGGTATGTTGTCCAATCCCAAAGCTTGGAAGACTGAGGCAGAAAGACTGCAAAATGAAGGCTAGATTCAGCTACACAACTAGACCTTGTCTCAAAAAAGCAAAAGATTATATATATATATGGTAAATCATCATACTGATTTTGGATATGCTTTCAAGAAGGTGTATTTGTACTTTGTACTTATTCTGTAGAGAGATAGCCTACCTACTGACTCCGTTTGTCCAGACTTCTCTTTAATCTGCCACATGGACTCATATGGACATTATTCTCTTGATCTCTACTACAAGTATCAGCTTCTGACCCAAAGACCACCAGTTGACTTGCTGGCATGGGGATGTCTTAGATCTCTGTATACAATGTCCCTGTTAGGTAAAAAGGAGATAGAACTAGCATTGACACTCCAATACCTTGGGCTCCATCTCCCTCTAATGCCTGTCCTATAAAATCATTCCTTTTAAAAAATACAAACAAAAAGGCTAAGATTCTAAGTTATAGTCCCTCGAGCTGCCATTTTTGCTCTCCCCCCAAATCAGTATATGCCTCACTGCTCACTTTCTCTCTCTCTCTTTTTTCTCTCTCTCCTCTGTCTCTCTCTCCCTCCCTCTCTCTGTCTCTCCCCCTCCCTCACAGAGATGAGAAAAAGCCATCCTATGTCTTTGTGGGCCTTGCCTCTCCCCTGTAGCTGCAGGACAAGTTCATGATCCAACCCAGTTGTTGGCTCTGTGCTTCTTGGCAAGTAGACTAAGCCAGGCTAGGTCATGTAGTGTGAAACACCCCTACCCCATGGGAACCTGTAAGAGTCAGAAACTCCCTTCTTCATATTGATTTGAATGTTCTCCTTTCTTCATAGCCCCATCATAGACACCTATGGCATGAGGCCATCTCTCCTAACACTCTCTGACTTTACTACCTCATCATAGCCACCTATGGCTATTAGTCTATAACTCTGCTGATAAAGTATTTCTGAACCATAATTTCATGTCCAGCCCTTTCTATTAGCCTGCATGGTTCTATATATTCTACAGAACCTTTCCAGAGATTAGTATTTAAATGTTTATCCAAAGACTTAGTAATGTACAAATTCTTTAATCTAAAATAATTAAACTCTGGGAATTCATCCTAAGCAAATAAACAGTGGCTTATATACGAACAAATTCAAAAGTGTTCTGCACATTGCTGTATTGCCAGCAAAATAGGGAACATTGTACATTCATTAAAAAGAAGATAGCATTTGTCTTGGGAATCAGAACTGACTGATTCAACATAATACAATATGACTTTTAACAATGAAATAGTATTTATTTCACACTAAAAACTTTATCAAGAAAATAAACAAATTAGTGAAAATTATTTCTTGTATTTTCTAAATTATGCACAGTAAATAGCCTCTACTTTTAGAATTCATTAAAAAGGTTTTAAGGGCAGGAGAGATAGCTCAACAATTAAAAGCCCTTCCTGATCTTGCAGAGAACCAAAGTTTGGTTCCCAGTACCCAGTTCCCAGGTGGTTCATAGCTACTCATACATAAACCCAGTTTCAAGGCACCTGACACCCTCTTCTGGCCTCCACAGATACCTCCACACACATATATAAACTCACATAGACACATATGCACATGCATATTCATAAATAAAAATGAAAATACATTTTTTAAATAAGATTTTTTTTTTGGTCTTCTTGAGACAGGGTCTCCCTCTATCCCCAGCTGTCCTGAAACTCACTATGGAGACCAGGCTGGCCTTGAACTCACAGAGATCCACCTGCCTCTGCCTCCCTAGTGCTGGGATTAAAGGCATGCACCACCAAGCCTGGCCTTTAAATAAAGATTTTAACAACATTTAATAATTGAAAATGAAATACACTTCAAAATAGATTAACTTCAAGAAGTTCTAAGTGTACAAATGTCTACTGTCTACACATTTAAATGTAAATATTGTTTTAATAATGCTTCTCAGTAAAAATTTTGATTTTTTAAATATTTTCTGACCATTTATTAACACTTGAATTATTTTCTTGGCTTAGTTTGCCAACATAGAAATAGTTGTGATTTATTGATGCTTTATTAGTCTAATTATTTTGTCAGAAAAAGTAGAATTTTATCCCACTTTTAGTAGAAATATCTTACAAATTTGAATGTGTGTTCATCTGATTGTTAAAGCTCATGAGGCTTAAATTAATCATATATTAGATATTCATTCTTTCCCTAGCATATAACTGGGAGGTATTTGCCAGCAGGTATTAACTTCTAGCCCTTAAGGATTCTTGAGAGCTCTTTAAACATGTGAAAATTCTCTATATGTATATTTTAAATGCAAATTTCAATGACAACTTTATGAACAATTGTAGAGTTCAAAAAAGTACATTTCTTAATTCATCCTATCTATATGCAAAGTCACAAAAAATATCAGATGTTATATGCTATATTTTGGTTCAGTGTGCATAACCATTTTCATTTGTGGCACATAGTACTCCTCTTTTTCCAAACACTTCGTAAATCCAAAGAGAAAAGTTAGTTGCCTGACCATTACAAAAGAGCCATCTACAGGGTGAAATAGTGACTCATCCTGCAAATATGAAGCAGTATGCTGCTTTAAGAAGAAGGAAGGAAATTATGGCTGATCAACTGAAGAAAATTTTATGAGTCTGAAATTAAGAGCTTAAATTTCACTTTAGCCCCAGTAGTATAATTGGACGTCAATAATACAGCAGTATAATTAATGTCTACAGTAGTGTAATTGGACGTCAGCCTGGAAATCAGCTATGTGTATGTCCCAGTGCTGAAAGAGGAATGCGAGTCACTGAACAAGTCACTCATAATTTTGAGGTCTCAACAAAGTCAAGAGAGGAATGCAGTGAGACTCACATGTGCTATTCAGTTCTTCACTTCATGGGGGTAAATAAAACCTGACTCCTGAGCTAGGCTTAACAGGAGGGATGGATACATTTTGACAAAAAAGCTATTGTTAGAAAGAAAATATGTCATCCACACATACCCTGGACCTTCTTTAACCATATAAATGACATTCGATTGCATAATTCCAAACTATTACATATTGCTTAAAAGCACTTATGAAGCTCAGCTGCTGATGTTTCTTCTGAAATAGGACCTGCTACCAAGAAGGATATGCCGTGGACAGCTGGCTAGGGTAGACCCTTTGATCAAGGTTAAGCTTTTAAATTAGACCAATTCAAACTAAAAATATGCAAGTGACACTATTAGTATAATACAGATAAGCAGAATTCCAAATATTTCTAATTTTTGGTACCCTGAGTATCTCAGTAATTGATCATGGAGGGTCTAACCATTCTGTATATAATGAAGTTAGGAACAAATAACAGACATTCATGCCCTAGCAAGTTAAGAGCTTTATGATAATACACACAAAGTAGAATAAAGAAAGTAATAAGTAATTCTATCTATCTCGTATTGTAAAACCTCTTAAATCTTGGAGTCAGAATAGTTACCATCACTCTCATTTCCCATCCTGCTTGATTTTCACAGTGTTTACTGAATTCACATAATAAAAAAGCACCACCTTTACAAAGGCACTCTCATTGAAATAAAACACACAAGAGAGCTAAAAGGGGAAGAGTCAAATTACCCCTATTGCAGAGAATATTATCCTACATGTAAAACATTCTAAACTTCCCCCCAAATATCCATTGATCTCATAGTCACTTTTACTGATGTAGGAGGATACAAAACCAACATATAAAATATCAGTATTTTTCTACACAACACACACACAAATGAACACACTTAGAAGAATTCAATAATACAGTACCATTCATAAAAGCATCAAAACAAAAAAATATAACAAAACACTCCAGCGTTATACTTAACCAATGAAGTGAAAGAGTTCTTACAAAGAAAACTTCAAAATTCTTAAGAAAGTAATGAAGAAAATGCTAGAGGATGAAAAGCCCTCCCATGTTCATGGATCAGGAGAATTAATATAGTAAAAACGGTCCTATTAGCAAATAAAATTTACAGAATCAATGCAATTCTGATGATATTCTTCGTAGAAGTAGAAAAATATCTTGAAGTTCATATAGAAGCTCAGAAGATCTGTAAAAAAAAAAAAGTAATACTGAATCAAATGAGCAATACTAGGTGTATCACATTGAAATTGTAGAACAGTGCCATAATGACAAATACAGCATGATACTAAAACAAAACAAACATATACCAATAGGGCAATAGGGTAGAATAGATGACCCAGAAATAAACCAGTACAATCATAGCAGAACGATTTACAACAACTTATCTCTCCCAAAGTGTTGATGAAATAATGAATATTGGAATTGTGCTGCATGTGCTGATGAAATGTACATGAAATAGGAATTGCTACCAGGAGGAGTGTTTCCAGGGACAGTTGGACCATGTGGACCCTAAATGACGTTCACAGATCTGCCATGCCTCACTAAAAAGCCTCTACCTATGTTGCAAAGAACATGGTCTCTTTAACAAGTCATGCTGGGTAATTTGAAATCTGGATATCTACCTGTTGATGGCTGATCCGTATTTCTTCTCATGTTCAAAAATAAATGAAAAATGAATCCAAGTTCTTAACTTAAGCTCTAAACTCTGAAAGCATTCGAAGAAAACATGGGCGAAGTACTTAAAGATATGGCCATGGTGAACAGGGCATGGTGGTACTTGCTTTAACCCATCATTCCTCTGACAAGGGCAGGAAGATTGCTCTTTGGAGACCAACATTGCTACATGGCAAGATGGTGATACTCTGTCTTAAAAATATATAGGCAAATGATTTTCTGAGTAAGAAAGTCTAATAGTTCTGGAAATATCAGCAAGGTTTGAAAGTGAGACTGCATCAAATTAAAAAGCTTTGACATCACAGTAAAAATAATAATAATTACCACAGTGTCTACAGAATGGGAAAAGTGGGAAAACTTTAGTGCTTCATAGTAAGCAAACAAGAATTCAATATATTATTCCAACTATTTTATATTCAGGAAAAGGAAAAAGTGCAAAGACAGCAAAAGGTCAGTGAATGCCGGGGTTAACAGAGGCAAAGCAGAAAATAGGAGCTGTGTTTTGAGTCCAGGAGTTGATAGTAACTCCAGCAGTGACTATGTGAAAATGACAGAGGGAAATAAGACTGACATAGATTCTCTAAAGGCCTGAAATTCCTATTAGCTGATCCCAGATACCTTTGGGAAGCACATCTCCATCTCCTCCCTTTGTCCTTTGGGCCACTTCTGAGCTTTGTTCTCCTTCATTCCGTTTTCTCCGACATTAAAGTCATGTTTAGTTTTTTGTTGTCCTACCAAAGCACCTTGTTGATGGTGTGTTTCCATTTCCAGAATCATTGTGGGTATATTTTCTTTACCTACAGACACAATGTGGAATTGTGGCTAATATTTGATCTAAATTTCCTTTCCAAACTGCCAACTATTACTGCATGACCTCAAGAAAACTACTAGATTTTCATGACTTTTGCTGTTGTCCTCTGATAAATAAGAAAACTTGTAAGCCCTATCTCCTAGGAACAACAGGCACATTTATCTTAATGAATTTCTACTTGTTAAATACTGTTGGGGACCCCTGCTGTTTAGGGTAGCAGTCTCCCCATGTCCGGATAGCCACAAGCTGGCCCGGCGCGAATGGGGAGGCTCCCCTTCTCAGCGGGGCGCCTTCTGCTCTCCTCCCTGACTTACTTTTGAAATGCCGGTCACAAGATACATGCCCTCCAGCACAGGAGCTACCAGGTTTTAATCAGGCATTGTCTGATAGCCTGATAAAGCCCACCACCCTATGCAAATGAAGCATTCCAGGAGTACCTATCAGCTAAGGCTTCTTCTACTATCTCCACACTATAAATAGTCCTAGTTTTACCCCAATAAAGCTGGAGCTGGAGCTGAATCACTGAGATCTGAGCTGAGTCACTTGTCTGAAGCTGTAACAGTGCATGGTGGAAACTAAAACGGAACCGACCTGGCAGCTGACAGCGATCCTAGAGCCGCCAGCTCCCGTAGCAGAGACCCACAACAAACGCAGTGCGCGATCAGACCTGCGGCAGCCTCAGCGGCCAGACCAGCGCCACGCTCGGCAGCTGGCGCTCCTCGAAACCCTCACGCCCATAAAATACTTCAAATATTTCCTGGTATATAGTAAATGCCAGACAAATGCTAGCCATTGTTACACTGTACTGTTTAATTTATTCAATTTAAATTTTTAAAAAAAGAGATTTATTTTTCAAGCAAAATCTCAAGTAGGTCATGCTGGCTTTGACTGCTCTACATAGCCAAGAATGGCCATGTACTTTTGAATCTCCTAATTCTATTTCCCAAGTACCAGGATTATAGGTATATACCACAATGCCTAGTTCATATAGTGCTGGGATTGAACCCAGGACTTTGGACACACTATGGAAGCATTTTAACAAATACACGATCAGACCTGCGGCAGCCTCAGCGGCCAGACCAGCGCCACACTCGGCAGCTGGCGCTCCGCGAAACCCTCACACACATAAAATACTTCAAATATTTCCTGGTATATAGTAAATACCAGACAAATGCTAGCCATTGTTACACTGTACTGTTTAATTTATTCAATTTAAATTTTTAAAAAAAGAGATTTATTTTTCAAGCAAAATCTCAAGTAGGTCATGCTGGCTTTGACTGCTCTACATAGCCAAGAATGGCCATGTACTTTTGAATCTCCTAATTCTATTTCCCAAGTACCAGGATTATAGGTATATACCACAATGCCTAGTTCATATAGTGCTGGGATTGAACCCAGGACTTTGGACACACTATGGAAGCATTTTAACAAATACCTACATCTGAAACTCACTAAAATTAAGTTTTTAAATTGGTACATACTCATTATATATATGAATTAATGTATATTCATTATACTGGGTTTCATGAGAGCACACCAGCTTATAATGTACTTTGGCCATGTTCCTTTATTCTCACATTCTCTTTCTTCCTCCTGTTAGTCTCCTTGCTTTGTTCTTAGATAATTTCTCTTCTAGTTTCATGTCATATGTGTACACATATACACACTCACACTCACACACACACGCATGCATGCACACATGCACACACACACACACTATATTTTCATAAAATTTTAAGAGACAAATGTGAGACATGTGATATCCATCTGAGTCTGATTTAAGACACTTAACATGATAATCCCCAGTTGCATTTATTTTCCTGGATGAAATCTTGCAAATTTTCAAAATTATCATTTCAAATAAATATTAGAACTGCGTGTAGTGGTACACCGCTATAATCCCAGCACTCAGGAAACTGGGAAAGGAAGATGTCAAATTTGGCATCAATCTGGACTATATAATAAGGCAAATTAATTAATTGTGAATCAATTAAATATGGGGGAAAGAATGATTTAAATTTAAAGATGCAACATGTGTATATATTGTTGCCACTCTGTGACTTTCTCAGTAGTAAGAAATGAATTGTTAGCTATAGTCTAGACATCTTATTTGATGGTAGGTTGGGAAATAAATTTTGTAATGAATTTCCAAGAGGATTTTGTAACAAGCTTTATCCTTTTAGATAAACAGTTCACTAGTTTCCCTGTACAGATGCTGAGATTTAAACCTTGAGGTTCATAAACAACTCTAAACAAAAAGCCTAACTTCACATCTTTACTATTTAACCTTAACTTGCACTTGTTTAAAAAATTTTAGTTCTGTTTTCAGATCAAGCCACCTGCTGTATATTGAGTGATTTATTTTATGAAATATTAATAAGGTCATAGCTTTTATTTTTCCTTCAGAACATGTTTAAATATACTTAGACCACAGAAGAATAAACTCCAGCATATGTTTCCAGCATATGTTTTCACTATATATTTTACAAATAGATATTCAAATATTTTTAGCATCTCAACCTAGTGGGATTCAGTTTTCAAGTAATATAGATTAATTATGTTTTAAATTCGCTTTCTTTTTCTAATATGGCATATATTTAAGCTCAGCAAACCTGTAGAAAACACCATCCTTCTTTAAAGAGCTTCTTAATAACTAGGAAATTCTTTGGTCAAAGAGAAGAAAATGTCAGAATGTCTTCGGTAGTCAGTATTACTTCAGAGAAAAGTTGTCATGCCTCCTGTTTCAATCATTTAGTTTAAACTCAAGATTTGGACACTGTACTGGTTTTGATTTTGTTGTTATGATAAAACCCTCTGACCAAAAGCAACATAGGGAAGAAAAGAGTTTATTTGCCTTATTAACTCAGGTGTAGTCTGTCATTTAGAGGAAGTCAAGGCAATAACTCAAGCAGGTAGTCACATCACATCCACCACAATCAAAAGCAAAGAGCAAGAAATAGTTCCTTGCAAGCTGCCGGCTGCTAGCTCTCTCCTGTCCTGTACAGTTCAGGGTCCATCCATGAAATGGTGCCACCCGTAGTGTCTACATGTGAATAAAATCAAAGAGGAGAGGGGCATGCAAGAAATGGGTAAGGCACTCCCATTCTCAGTTTGGTTTTTTAAATAGGAGCCTCATAGCATACTGCTACTCTAAGCAGAAGAAGCAACAATACCCATTCAAATCAGGACAAAATGAGCCTGCTTTCCAGGTAGTCTCCATCAGTAGAATAACATTAAATCACTAAATGTTCCAGTAAGCGAAATATTTCTCAAACAAGAATCCTATACAATTGAAATTCTGCCTACACAACTAAAAAGGGATGATTGGAAGCTGATATCTACCAAGTTCCACAACCACAGAGCACCACAATGTTCTCTAAATGAGAAAACTAATGATAATGAAACTAATTTTATCACCTCACCCCGGAAAGGAAGATTTTCTATAAACTTCTGCTATTAGCAGCTAGGATATTCAGACACTATTTACCATGAAGAGATAAGCACAATGAGGAAGGTGGCTTTTAATACACTGCATGGAATGTGGAAATAAAGCCAGGCAGAACAGAATTCCGGCATAATAGCATTTACAACAGTCAACTTTATAGGTAAGGTTACAACTCAATTTCATATCCCCGTTTCATTTCCTCATAAAAACTTGCTGGAAAGTTCCTTGCCCTTAAAACTTTTCATACTTTGTCTCTAAGTAAATATGAATGATAAACATGAAATGTTTTCTGATTTTAATAAATAATTTTTTTTCTTTCCATTTCTCCAAGGTCATTTTCCCACATAGATATAATAGACAAATACAGTGAACAGTGAGGAATTTAAGATACATGAATCTGCTAATTAAACTTCAAATTTTTATCATGGACTATTCACCTTCCCCAGAATCTGAAGTGCAGAGAAGTTAAAAACTAATAAAGGATTTCTAAAAAGAAATTTCTGTTTTCAAAACTAGATTTACCATTTGAAACATTATTATCTTAGAGGGAACCCAAATTTGACCAGAGAATACTTAGCCAGCTCAGATCATAGTGTATATACTACTGAAACAGCACAAAAGTCATAATCTTTTCCTCCCCTTTGGGTATTTTTAAATTTTCTGCTTATTAAAGGTGTTTTGATATCTTGAAATGTTTTGTCTGGAGATAGGTTGGTCTCTCTCTGCTAGCCATCTAAGAGATAGAAAATGACCCAGCCAGGATCATGACTGACACACAAACTATCCAATCCCTAGCTCTCCCTCCTCCAGCCTACTCCTCTATACTCAGAGGGTATAATCTTCAACAAACCACAGACTCATTCAGCACAGACCAGTTCCCAGATAACTACAGATGCCCCCTATTTCACAGTGCTCAGCAAAGTTATTTAATTGTTCATACTGTCCTCCCTTGCCTTTCCCAAAGAAATCCAAACAAGTCAGTGGGCTAACCCATCTCCTCACTCCTATCTTCTACTCCTGCCAAACCTGATGCTTTTCTGTGTGGTCCATGTAGCATCTCCTACTTCCTGTTTGAGGACCTGTTAGCTTAATAACCTTCTTCTTTTTCCTCTAATCCTTTCCAGTCTCTTCTCCTAGCTATGCCTGTTAGATCATAATACAAATGAACAAATATCACTCTCCTTCCCTAGTGTCATCTATTGCTCCCTTACCTGAAATGTATAGTTGAAATGATCAACAAATCAACCTATTATATGTAGAAATACTATTTTTTAACATTTCTTTCTGTCACATAACTCCCTTAAAAATTTATTTGATAATCCAAAAAGAAATATTTAGCTCTGAATCCATTATCAATATCACTCTCCCTTTCAGAAACCTTTGTCACACATATAGACCTTCCTTGAGAGAAAGTTTCATCTCTCCAGGGACCAGAGCACACCTACCAAAGAGTGGTAGGAAATATATGGATGTAGTAACTTCGGGAGTGGGAATAGGAAGGATATGACTTACTTCTAGTAGGGTAACACATTGATGATCTTATAAACTTTGTCAGCTGCACACAAAAAAAATAATTACATTGCCCCAAATGTCCAGAGATCCTCCTTGAGAAGCTAGAGCAGTGGGATCATACTGTGAAATGCAGAACAGAAAGGCCGGAAAGTTCTGCATTCTAAACTCCTCAAGGAAATGTGTCCCCACACATGCATGCTCCAAATGAATATGCAAAGCAAAAATGGTATTTGAGAATTACTCTGCTTCTAAGGGTATTTTATCATTCCTAGGAAGGATGATGTTTGGCATACAAATTCTGTCACCCTGAGTTCCCATTGATTGGATTTACAGAACACAAAGTTCTGAATACAGGAAAGAGAATCTGCATGTAGCAGTCAGGAAAATGAAAACACAGTACTATGTACATAAGAATAGCTGTAGGGACAGTACGTCGGAATGGACTTTACAAAATGGACAGAATCTGGACTGATGACTTTAAATTAACCTTGTAACCAAAAAGCTCCTGCAAACGAGCTCACTGAGTCATGTTCTCTTGTGACCCAGGCACCTGATCTTGATCCATCAGAACCTCAATTTGTTCGGCACCCAAGGTAGTGGATGTGGGTGTGCTTGAGAATTAGCAAACCAAAACACTGAAAGGCAGGGCATTCATATTTGTATTTTCATTGAAAACAATGAAGAATGTTTGACATTGTGTGGATGAATGTTTTAGGACTAGGGATAAAAGGGCAAGACTGTCAATAAGGGTGAATTGAAGCATGTAGTTGTCTAAATTGATATTAGAGAAGGAGTTTCTAATGAAATTAAAGATAAAACCTGGCTCAGGAACAGTTGCCGGAGGCATGTGTAGAACATGTGCCCTTCAAGTTCAAGCCCACTCTTATAATGAAAGTTAAGTCAGGCTGTTTATTCAGGGATAATTGTAAGGTTGGCATGGTAATGCCACAGTAGTAAAAAGTACCCATACTCGAAGTTCAAGTTCTCCATTGTCCATTGTTTTCTTTAATATGAAAGACACTTGAGACTTCTTCTAGAAATTAGTTTTGTTGTAGTTTTTTTTTTTTTTTTGTCTTTTTTTGAAACAGGGTCTCTCTGTTAGCCCCAGCTGTCCTGGAACTCACTAAGTAGACCAGGCTGGCCTTGAACTCACAGTGATCCTCATGCCTCTGCCTCCCAAGTGCTGGGATTAAAGGCGTGAGCCACCATGCCTGGCCTTGAAATTAGCACTTTTAATAGACACAATCCAAGTCAAAACAGGAAAGACACCCCCCCAAAAAAAAAACAACTGTGGAATCCACCATCCAAGGAAAGCCTTAGCATGTAAGAATAATTAACATTTTTATTCAATGCCTTATGGAATAACATTCACATGGTAGTATTGAAGATAAATATGCCCTTTTTCTTATATTTCAAACAAAGAGCTGTCTCTCCATAGGCCTAACACTTTCGAGCCTAGAACTAAGTGTGACTCAGAATTTCACAATTGGAAGTAACTGTCCATATTCATGGACTCTTTATAGTCACTCATTCTTTTCTTATGAACCCACAAAGGGAGTACAGGGACAGCAGGAGAAAGAGGTCAACTCCCATTTGGAGATCAAATAATCATGTCCACATTGAGCTGAATGCCTCTCTAGTGGGAATATCTCCTGGTGTTCAGGTGCATGCTCACACTTTAGGTCAATTCTCAGATAGATCTACATGACTCTTCTCTAAAGTTTCCTGTCACCAATTTTCACATCCTACCTCACGGATAAGCCAAGGAAATGATGAGCCATTGTCCAATGGTCAATGTATAGTTTTATTTGAAACTACTTCTCCTAGATAGGGTAGAACTTAGATGACCCATTGACTGGAATGATACTCCTGTTGCTCTTTTGCTTCTGACATGCCCAGCATCTTGTAGAAGGACCGGGGGTGGACTACTGCAACATCCCATTGCTGTGATACAGCATGTAAGAGGAAGGACTTTAAACTGGACTCATTTCCCCTCCTTTGTTAGTAATCATGAATATTGAAAGAAGGGTCATGCAAAAGCATCAATGTGGTCACATTGTAATTCCTAGAGTATTAAGTTTTTCAATCCATAATCTTTCATAAGGACTATATAAAGGTTATACACAGATTCGAAATTTGAGTTTGTTTCAGTTATCTCCACAAAGTAAGGAGAACTGATATATTCTTATCATTTAGACACAAAAACTCTTTAAGGCGTGCCACTAAAAGAAACCAATGCACCCTACTGTCTTTTAATTTTATGTCACTTATCTCAGAATATACAATGATTAAGAGCAGACTCTGTGAAGGCAAAGTACCAGGCTTCTGTCTGTGTCACTAACTAGATGTACACCATGGATTATTAACCATCTAAAGTGTAGTCTACTCATCCTTGAAGATTGTGGTAAAAATGGTAGTGATTTGTTAAATGAATTTCCATAATAACTCTTAGAACAAAATGTGGCACAGAGTAAGCATGATGCATGTTTAATATTGCTTGTGATTCGTTCTATAGATTGGTCAATAACAACAATAGCAATGATCTAGCTGTATCTCCATTAGTAATGTTTTTCCTCTTGCTATAATTTATTTGGTTGTTTGAGCATCATAGACCAGTTACTATGATTTGGATGTGAAATGTCCACACAGGTTCTGGTCCCTACATAACGGAGATGTTTTAGAGGGTTGTGGAGACTTTTGGACATGGGGCATGCCTAACAGATGTAGGACTACTTACAGGTTGCCTCGGTCCCATTTAGATCACTCTACTTCTTACTCTACTGAGGCATGAAGCATCCTAGCCACATGCTGCCACCACCATGATCTCCACTGTACCAAATGTGAACCAAAATAAATCCCTTCTCCCTTCATTTGCCTCTTGTTATACATCTGGTCTCAGCAATAAGAATAGCTCACAGAGGCATGTGTTCCTCCATCTCTTGACACTCACTCTATTTAGAGAGTTATCATCTATTTAGAGAGTTATCATCTTAATCAAGTGAAATAGTCTCTTTCAAAACCTTGTCAAGAATTAATTTCAGGATCACAGAACTGTTGAACATTTTGCTAAAGGAATTTTTCCAAACAATAACACCATCTTCAAAACTGCTGGCATCTTTAGCAATTTCCTTGTCTGTTATAGTCAGGTTCTTGCTTTTTATTTTACTTCTGTTTTATTTTTTATTTACTTAATATTTTGTTTTTTAGACATGTCTCCCATAGTTCTAGTTGGCCTGGAACTCACTATGTAGACCAAGTTGGCCTCTATCTAACAGAGATTTGCCTGCCTCTACCTCTGCCTCTGCCTCTTAAGTGCTGGGATTAAAGGCATGTGCTAACATACCCAGCTAATTCTGTTTCATTTAAAAAGTATTTATTGACTATCCACTAAGTGCCAGACACTTCTCTTCCAGGATTATAATGATGATGTTTTAAAGAGTCCATGCTCTTTAAGTCCATGCTTTATAAATATTAAAAAAAATTTTAGTGAAAACATAGTCAAATTATAAGACAAAGTTGCCACCTAAACATTTTAGAAGATTCTGAAACAGTAAAGTGAAAGGTAAAGAAAATAATCTTCATGTAGGGATTCTGCAAAGATTTGAGTTCTGTCTGATTCTTGAAATAGCTTGGCTATTTCTTAATTTTATTGATTAATGACAGTGAAGTTTTGGCTCTTCTAAAAATAAAGCACATCAATTTACACACAGACATAGACACAATTTCCCACAGTCTCATCTTATTTCAGTAGTTGTTTTCATATAAACAGGCCTTGTATCTGTGACTCCATCTAACTATGTATATACCTCCTCCTAGGAGAACAATTTCAATTTTACAAAGAATGTGTTTTAGCACAGGGTTAGATGACACTTTCCTGCCTAAGTTTGTAGTATAATTAAAAAGTATACAAGGCAGAATAGATGGCAATTGGCTCCCTGTGGTTCCCTCTAATATAGATTCCCTAAATCCTGGGCCTTGGTTATGGCTGCAGCAATATGCTGCTTTCTGTATGACTGATTTCTTTATATTAATGCAGAAGGCTGGCAGCTTCAGGAGTATGAGATATAGCACAGGGCCTGGGTGCCATGCTGCACATTTTATTTAATTAAGGAAACAATAACAGCACAGCTGCAAATTCACAAAATAAAGTGATTCCCCATTCCCTATTGAAGACAGCTTCAGAAAGTATAATGTCAATTTTTTTCCCAACAAAGGAGGTATACTGGTTAAGTAAAGGTAAGTTGTTTGGGCTATCACAGTTTAATGGAGTACTGCCCAGGCTGAGCTCTGGTATCAAAGACTAGCAGTTCTTAGTAGGAGAAGACACAGTTAAATAGCAGCAACTGAACCTGAAAGTTGTGAGACACAATCACAAAAGCACAGGACTAAGTTCCATCTGTAAGGAAAAGCTTATGTGGGGCCAGTGAGATGGCTTATCAGGTCCTTTTTACTCAAGCCTGAGCTTGATCCCTGAAACCCAAGTAAAGGCAAAAGGGGAGAACCAACTCCAAAAAGTTTCTATAACCTGTATATGCACGTGCATACATATACATACAGAAAAATGTACATGCAAATAACAACATATAATATGTTTTTAAAAAGAATAGCCTATTAAGCAACCAGAAAAAATATGAAGGTATTTATTACACTTGTGCAAGCATCTGACCTAAGACAGAGAATATCTATCCCCAAATACACATACACTCAGGGCATTCTTTACAACTGTCAAAATGTTGAAAGAATTTAAATACGCATAAAGCAAACTTGATAGAAAGAATGTTATATTCATACAATAAAATTATAGACAACCATTAAAATCAATGAGCTCTAGACAGAAATCTGAATGAGTCTCACAGAGGTAATGGTCAACAAAGCAGACATGAAAGTATGCATACAAGCTCCACGCACAAACAAACAATTAGTAAATCTGACAAGTGTGCATGGTTAAGATTTTGGATCAGTTTTCTGTAGTGTCTGCAGTGTGCCTTGATTTAGAGAAGTGAGGCTAAATTTTTGCAATTGATTGCAATGTCTTTTTTTACCTTGGTAATATTTGCAAAGTGTTCACATTAGCATAATTAAATGAACTGTGCACAATTTTTGCTTTGTTTACTATTCTTTTTCTGTGTTACCCTTCAATAAGGAAAAATTTTAAACATGCAAGCAGGAACAAATTGAAAAGAACCAGGCAGTAATGTTCTAGATGACAGAAGTTCAATTCCAGCCCTGTTTAATCTCAATTTTTGCTAAGAATTAGCTATAGGGACAGGGGCAAGTAATCTTCTCTTTAAGTTACATTAATATAAAAATCAGAGAAAGGCAAAGTAGGTTGTGACTGAAATCACCTTTGCATGTCAGGGGGGATGAAGTTCTTCTCTAGGAAAGTATCTTGCAGTTGAGAAAGATTTACAATTTCAGTGTGAGAACTGAAGTCAACAATGTTGGGCATTGTGTGGTAGGAGACAGCAAACCTAGGCTGGGTTGCTCTAACTTGCTCCATCAAGAATGGAATTGAAGGGAATTAAAAGCTGGCAGGTAGCAAGAAGAGATAGAGTGAGAGCTGTACCCGGGGTCCCTGCTGTATCAATAAAGTTGGCTTTGCCTGATTCAGGCTATATTTCTATTTAGTTTTATATGGATCAAAAAAAAAGGAAGCAACAACCAGAGGTAGGCATGGTAAATCACAAACAGGAAGTTATAAGACTGCAGATTTTGAGCCATATATTTAAAACTTATAAAACAAGTACAGCAAGATTTAGGGACACTGTGTCATGAACATCTGAATAGCATCTCTCTCTTTCACTTTTCAACACCACCCAAATTCTTCAAGGTTGTTAGTAGTAAGGCTGTTTTATATACAGACACTGAGACCTAGAGCAGCTAACACGATCTCCTTTGTCCACATTGCTGGTAAATCATAGAACCAGATTAAAACATTTTCCATATTCTTCCCATTGCCTTTGATTTCAACAAGATCAACTGTCTCCTAAAAACAATTCCATATAACTAAATTTTGTTATCTTTCATTTGTGAATGTTTTCTGTTACAACAGAGTGCATACAGGTTTCAAATTCTGCCCTATCATATCTTTTTAAAAAAAATGCCTTCTTATCATGCTTAGAAATCATAAAAATTTAGTTTTAAAATAAGCAAAAGTCATTCATTATTCTTGTCCTATTGGGATATTTTATAAATGGTCAGAGAATGAGATAGACTACTAATTCTCTGCCTCCATACTATACTATTGTAGCCCAGAAAGCACTTTCTCCTCAGAGAAGCCTGAGCTACAGGTCCAGTGCCGGGCACCAAGGGAATGCTTAGAAATCATAAAAATTTAGTTTTAAAATAAGCAAAAGTCATTCATTATTCTTGTCCTATTGGGATATTTTATAAATGGTCAGAGAATGAGATAGACTACTAATTCTCTGCCTCCATACTATACTATTGTAGCCCAGAAAGCACTTTCTCCTCAGAGAAGCCTGAGCTACAGGTCCAGTGCCGGGCACCAAGGGAAGAAGGGTGGAGCCGGCTCCAGAGAGTTAACTGTGGAGAGTTAGTGTGGCTGGAGCTTTAAAAATAAAAAAGAAGAGTGTGAAGCTGCCGGGGTGAATGGCGGGAGCATCCTTCAAACATGGAAGCAAGACGGGCATTTACAGACCTGGGGTGAGACCACCCACCCACAGAGCTGGCAGGCAAAACCTAAGGGAGGCTGTGGGCCTGTGAGGTGCCGAAGCTACAAGGCAGACACCGGTGGTTTCTTTGTAAATCACCTCCTCACTGTCTACCATAATGGAAACCCAAACTAAAAATGTCTTAAGTTAGTCTGTGAGCCTTGGGGCCTTGGGAGGGAGTTCGCTGAGCCTCCCAAGAAGGGAAAAGGGAAGAAAATTTAATGCGACAACTATGTATAGGAAAGCAGGAAAGAAGATGTGAGCACTAGAATTGTATATTACTGAGAATATCAATCTTTTACATTAAATACTAAAGTTTGTGCAACTAAATCCCTTTAGACTGGGTGATATACAATGAGTAGCCACTTAGCAACAAGAAATTCGAGCTAACTTCCTTCCTGTCTTTCTTCTTTCTTTCTTTTTTTTCTTAAACGTGAAGCAAATCCAGGCTTTGGAACAAAACATACTTGGATTAGAAGATTAGTCCAAAAGCCATTTCAGCTACTTACTGTGAAACCTTCTGCAAAGTTAATTTTCTTAGATTGTATTATTTCATGTTTCTTAGCTAAATTAAAGGAGGGAAATATTACTTCTCAACAGGCTTTTCTTGAAGGTTCCATAAAGTAGTGGAACTTGCTGTGTAGGATCCTGCATTATATTTGACACATGAAGAATGTTAAATAATTAGCACCTATAGTTGAGCTGGGCACGATGGTGCATACTTCTAATCCCAGCATTTAGGAGGCTAAGGCAGGAGGATCCAGAGTTCAAGCAGTCATGGAGAAGTAAAATTTGAGAGCAAATGGCCTCATGAGAACCTGTCTCAAATCAAGAAAAGAAAACCAGAAAGAAATAATACATTTAATTGAAAAACAAATCAAAGTACATCTTCAAAACAATTTGGGCAAAAATCTGCTTTTGTAAATAGAGTCTTATTTGAACACATCAAGCCCATTTGTTTCTGTATCATCTGTGGTTGTTCTTACATTCCTACAGTACAGTTCAGTACAGACCATGTTTCCCACAAGGCTTCAAATAATTACTAGGTACCTTTATACATCAAAAAGAGATTAGTTTTAAAACATAACGAAGTGACCTTCATAGTTGGAGTATAAATACCAAAAAAAATAAGGCTTCAAATAATTACTAGGGCCTTTATACATCAAAAAGAGATTAGTTTTAAAATATAAGGAAGTGACCTTCATAGTTGGAGTATAAATACCAGTTGTTGATGATGGAGGTTTTGTTATAGAAGAGATACTGACACATAAAATATGCATTTATATTGCTCTAGTTTAAAAATATTAAATTTAGAAGTGATAATTACTTTTTATGAGTTACTTTATTCAGTGACTTAACAGCTAGTTTAAAAAACCAAGCAATCACTCCCATTTTTAAAAATAATCCAAATGCAGCTATGTTCTCTAATTGAATAGATTTTTATATTATATTACTTTGTACACTATATTCTATGTTCTGGTTCCAAGCTCAAGGCCATATATAATATTATATGTTATGTATTTTGATCCCCAGTTCAAGGAAGGCCTCAGAAATAATTTGTTAGGCCAATAATTGTGGTTCACAGGCTTTACAGCTGGGTAGGATCATTGGTTTTTCTCCCTTGGCAATTTATATAGTATCATCTTATAATGTGAGACCCAGTCTTCAGGGAGGAGGCTTTCAGATCAGTTCCAGCTCAATTGCTCCAAGTCCTGTGTCAGAAGCATGTTATGTCGTCAGAAAAGGGTCTTACATTCAAGTTCTGGAAGGCAATCAAGGGCTGTGACAATAGACTACATTATTTATGGGGTCTCTTGGACTACACTGACCACTCAAAGTGAGGTTTCCCTTGCTTGGTTAAGGTTTTCATATATATAAGCCTTCAGCCACACACAAATGTGTGTGTGTGTGTGTGTGTGTGTGTGTTTTAGTAGAGAAATGAAAATACTTTTCCTTTGTTTTTTCACCCAATCTATTATTTATATCCTTTTTTTGTTTATTCCACTGTACAATCCTTATTCTTCACTTCCTAGGTGATATAACCCCCACTTCCTTTTTCCCCTTGATAATGACTGTGTACTACAATCCTTC
>NW_008328003.1:359222-361288 GCF_000622305.1 Nannospalax galili
TTTCTTCATTTCTAGATGTTTTCTGGTGGGATTTGGGGGATCACATATATAATATCATATCATCAGTAAATAAGGATAATTTGACTTCTTTTCTAATTAGTATCCCTTTAATTTCCTACTCTTACCTTATTGTCCTTATAGAGTTTCAAGCAGTATATTGAAAATGAATGGGAATAGTAGACAACCTTGTCTTGTTCCTGATTTTAATGGAAATCCTTCCGGTTTTTCTCCATTTAAAATGATGTTGGGTGTGTATTTGTTGTATATAGCCTTAATTCTGCTGAAGAACATTCCCTCCACTCTAATTCCCTTTAGGACTTTTATCATAAATTCATGTTGGATTTTGTTAAAGGCCTTTTCTGCATCTATTGAGATGATTATGTGAATTTTGTCCTTAAGTCTATTTATATGATTTATTACATTTGTTAACTTATGTATATTGAACAATTCCTTCAACTCTGGAATCAAGCCTATTTGATCATCGTAAATGATTTTTGATGTGTGTCTGTATGCAATTTGTGAATATTTAGTTTAGAGTTTTTGTTCATTAAGAATATGGGCCCATATTTTCTTTTTTGTTGTGTCTTTGCCTGGTTTTGCTACTGGCTTCATAGAAGGAGTTTGGGAGTTCTCCCTCTGTTTCTATCTTTTTGAGTAATTGAAGTAGTATTGATTATAAGTCTTCTTTGAAGATCTGGTAGAATTTCGCTGTGAATACATCTGAGCCTGAGTTTTTTTGTTTTGTTTTTTTTTCTTTTGATCTGGGGGCTTTGTATTAGTCTTTCAATTTCCTTACTTATTATGTGGCTGTTTAAGCTGTTGATCTCTTCTTGGTTTAGCTTTGGCATTTTCCTTGAATTTAGGTCTGGTAAAATTCTGTTGTGAATCCACCTGTGTTCTTTGTTTGTCAGGAGGCTCTGTATTACTGTTTCCATCTCCTTATTTGTTATGGGTCTTTTTAAGTGGTTGATCTCTTCTTAGGTTAACTTTGGTGGCTTCATTGAATCTAGAAAGTCATTCATTTCTTTTACATTTTCTGAAGTAATGGAGGTTTGTAAAGTATTTCCTTATAATGTCCTGGATTACTTTGGGGTCATAATCTTTCCCTGTTAATCTCTGATTTATTGATTTGAGTCTGCTCTTTCCTTTGATTAGCTAGGCTAGGCATTTGTTTTGTTTATTCAAATAATCAGCTCTTAAATTCATGGATTCGTTGTATTGTTTTCTTTGATTTTTAAATTTTATTTAGTATTTTATTTTTATTTTATGTGTATGAGTGAATAGCCTGCATATGTGTAAGTGCACCTGTGTCATATAATGCCTGTGGAGGTCAGAAAAGAGCATCAGATCCCCTGGAACTGGAGCTATGGACACTTGTTAGCCACCATTTAGGTGGCTGGGAATTGAATCAGTCCTCTGCAAGAGCAGTCAGTGCTCTTAGCTGCTGGATCATCTTTCCAGCCTTGTTTTCTTTGTTTTTATTTCAATGATTTCTGCTCAAATTATTATTTCTTCTCAGCTGCTGAGTTTTACTATGATTTGATGTTGAGTTGTAACATTAAGTCATTTATTTGTGCTCTTTCCACTTTTTTAAATATTTTGTTTATTATTTTTATTTTATGTGTATGAGTGTATTATCTGCGTGTGTGTGAGTCCACCCATGTCATGCAGTGCCTCAGAGGTCAGAAGAGAGTTTTGGATTTCCCTGGAATTGGAGTTAAGGACTGTTCATAGCCACCATATAGGTGCTGGGAATTGAACCCCAGTACTTTGTAAGAGCAGTCAGTGCTCTTAACTGCTGAGCCATCTCTCCAGCCCACTTTCCAATTTTTTAATATTGGAGTTTAGTGATAAATTTCTCCTTTTAAGACTGCTTTTGGTACACCCCATGTTATGTTGTGCTTTTTTTCCTACTTTTTAAAAAAATATTTATTTAATAACCATATAATTAGAAGAAGCATTTCGTTACAACAGTATTGGCATATTCAAAAACAATTTCCAGAGGTAAGATGCATCTATTTGAAAATTGGCTGTAAATTTTTAGGTTCACAGTTGAATTAATACAG
>NW_008328003.1:361674-365228 GCF_000622305.1 Nannospalax galili
ATTTATTTATATACCCACTTCCCAGGTAGCACCCTCCCATAACCTCCCTCCTCCCACTAGAGGCCTTATACTCTGATATCCCTGCTACTGTCTGCTTTGTTGTCGACACCCCCAGCCATTCCCCACTACTTGTCCATCTGGTGATTCTAGTTAGCCTATCTAGAGGTCTTTGTTTTAGGAGGGTCAGCTGTTCCTCATCTAGCAGTAACTAGTTGTCAATATTCCTTTAGATAAGATTGTGGTCTGCTGTTCATTTTCCCAGTTCTATGCTGGGTTACAAACGGAGTCCTTTGGCCACCCTGGCCAACAACTCAAAAGAAGGTATCTCGTAGCTGGCATTGCTGTTTGTTATATAGCCTTTAGCTGTACATATGGACTCTTATGAAATTATATTGGCCCCAGTCATACTTTCCTTTTGGGTGTTTAAGGCCACACAGTTGGTCCAGATAAAACCGATTTATTTTTACTCTTAAGGTCATTTGGGGCTCTGTTCCTCAGGGGTCACACGGGCTTGGGAAGAGCCCCTGGCTCCTTTCTTTAACCAGTTCCACCTATGTGAAGATAAGTCAAAGGTCCTGCTCGACCATGGTTGGCTTCACTTGGAAGCATGGAGGAAATGATTCCTTTGTGTTGACCCTCCTCTTTGTAGACTGGACACTGGTTCAAGTCTATCTCATGGGGTATCAGTCTCCTTGATCAAGAGGACAGGTGACCCACAACCATTATAAGACATTTTGAGAGATTCTCATAGTCCCCTGGAACTAGTAGACATAGGAGGGCAAGGAGCAAAAAGTGTCCTTTATGTCCCTCTGACCAAATTAGTATAGGCCTCAAAGTATGTCTGTTCAACATCCAAGAAGGTTAGTTCCACCAGTCTGGTACTTTTTATTACTGTGTGTCAGGTAGATAAATCTTGGGCAAAGACCATTTGTTCTCAGATAACCCTTCAGCAGCTTGTAGGAGCAATATGGTTCCCTCCAGTTTTCAAAACCAGCCAGGCCTTGTTCATCTCTCACATTGTCTCACCCCACCACCATGGCTTTCCCACCCAAGTTGCTCCCATTTCCCCCTTTTCTCCCTTATTAATATCCTTCTCCTATGGTCCTACCTCTCTGGAGCTCCTTCCTTCCCTTTATCCCTTAGCTTCCCTGTATACTCTTCCCTTCCCCCTCCCTTAAACTAACCCAATTTTTATCCCTATCTCCCTTATTAAGGCATGTTTCCTACTGTTTTCTCTTTCAGGTTATTCTCCTTCAGGTTATTTCTTTTCCTTTACCTCCCTGTTTCCTTTCCATTATCCTGGTTCCTGTAGTTATGTCTGGTTGCATACTTATTTATCAGGGTTTGTTTCTAGGATCCACATACAGATTCACATATGAGGGAGAACATGTGTCAATTTTTTTTTTTCTGAGTCTGTGTTACTTCACTTAGTATAACAGTTTCTAGTTCTATCAATTTACCTGCAAAATTCATGATTTCATCTTTCTTTACTGCTGAGTAAAACTCCATCATATAAATGAACCACATTTTCATTATCCACTCATCAATTGAGGGACCCTAGGTTGCTTCCATCTCTTAGCTATTGTGAAAAGAGCAGCAACAAACATGGATGTACAAGTGTCTCTGCAATAGGACGAGTTCTTTGGGTATATGCCAAGGAGTGGTAAAACTGGGTCAAATGGTAGGTTCATTTGTAGTTTTTTAAGAGTTCGCCACACTGCTTTCCATAGGTGTTGAACAAGTTTGCAGCCCCACCAGCAGTAAATGAGTGTTCCCCTTTCCCCACATCCTCTCAACATTTGGTATCATTTGTTCTCTTGATCTTAGCCAGTCTGACTGGGGTAAGGTGAAATCTTAAAGTGGTTTTAATTTGCATTTCCCTGATTATTAGTGATGTTGAACATCTTTTAAGATGTTTCATAGCCATCTTTACTTCTTCTTTTGAGAACTCTCTGTTCAGCTCCTTAGCCCATCTTTTAATTGGGTTGCTTCTTGTCTTGTCTTGGTTCTCTGTTTTTTGAGTTCGCTATAAATGCTGGTGAAGATTTTCTCCCATTTTGTGGGTTTTCTGTTTGCTTTCTTGGTTGTCTCCTTTGATGTCCAGAAGCTTTTCAGTTTAATGAGGTCCCATTTGTTAATTCTTGCCCTTGTTTCCTGAGCAATTGATGTCCGGTTTAGAAAATCCTTTCCTACACCTATATCTTGTAGGTTTTTCCCAATGTTTTCTTCTAATAGTGTCTGAGTTTCAGGCTTTACATTGAGGTTTTTGAGTCATTTGGAATTGACTTTTGTGCATGGTGAAAGATAGAGGTTTAGTTTCATTCTTCTATAAGTGGAGATCCAGTTTTGCTAGCACCATTTGCTGAACTTGCTGTCTTTCCTCCAGTTAATGTTCTTGGCCCCTTTGTCAAATATTAGGTGGCTGAAATTGCATCTGCTCATATTTGGGTCTTCAATTTTGTTCCATTGGTCTATGGGTCTATTTTTGTGCCCACAGCAGGCCTCTGTCCTACCCACAGGGTTCTCTTTGGGGTAAGTCCATTGTGCCCTCCGCTCCTTGACTCTCCCTACGTCATTCACCCTCCCATCTCCACCTCCTTACTCTCCTCCAAGTTTGGGCCCTGCCCCATTCTTTGTCTTGTCTTCCCCAGACACCTTGGGAACCAATACTGCTTCCTGATCCTTTTCATCCAGACCAATGGAGTGCCTTCTCTGGACCCCAGGAACACTGCTTCTGGGCCTGGCCCCACCCTCACCTCCCTCTCCTTCCCTGGGCCTGCATCACCAGCCAGCTTCTTTCTGGGATGCAGGGGCTGACCTTTCCTCTTCCTGATCCTTTGCATTCAGACCAACCCAGCTCCTCAGTGCAGTCCCCAGGAAGCCTTTGGGCCTCTTCCAGCCCCATCTTTCTTTGCATCTCTCGGTGGCACAGCCACCAGCTGCCCTAGACTACCATCTTTCCTGGGCCAGGCTCCCAGGCCAGTCTAACCTCCAAATTCCTGAGGCCAAAATCGTTCCTGGAGGGATCCAGACCTTAGGAAAAGTCCTGAAAACATCTGATCCTCACCTGAATTGGGCCTCTGTGGGAACTCCTGAAGACAAAAGCAATCTGGCCACTCCAAAATAAAATCAAAAGAGAGAACCAGAATCTTAGATGAACCAGCTTCTCAGGCCCAAAAAGTAAACCACAAAGACACATAAAGTTCACAAAAAGAAGCAGACCTAAACTTGAAGGCCTGAGTCTCACACAAGAATCAGAAACTACAAAAGAAATTCACGTGTCAAAATCACAGAGAAAAATTAATAACATGAAAAACCAAAATAACATATCCCTACCAATTACCAATAGTACTATGGAGGAGTACAATGAGAACCCCCTAGAGATAATGCAGGACATGGAACTCAAAAGAACAATTATAAACATGATAAAAGAATTCAGTGAATTTAAAGAACACAGAAAAGAAGAAACCAAAGAACTGAAGGAAGATAGGGATAAAGTTCTAAATGAATTCAGGAAAGAGAAATATTGAAGAATACTCAGGCTGAAATGAAGA
>NW_008328003.1:365494-401049 GCF_000622305.1 Nannospalax galili
ATGGACCAGATCTTCAACAGAATTGTGGAAGAAAATTTCCCAAAATTAAAGAAAGACATGCCCATACAAATACAAGAAGCATACAGAACACCAAACAGACAGGACTAGAACAGAAACTCTCCACGGCACATCATAGTAAAAACACTACATGTACAAAAGAGAAAATTCTGAAAGCTGCAAAAGAGAAACAACAAGTCACACATAAAGGAAAACCCAGTAGGATCACAGCTGACTTTTCAGTGTTGCGTTGTGTTCTTATTTTCACTTAGTTTCAGATATATTTTTATTTATTTCTTGACTTTTTTATTAACCCATTCATAATTCACTTGTATGTTATTTAATCTCCACGAATTCATGTAGTTACATAGCTCTTTTTCTGTTGATTTTAAGCTTTTATTCAGTGTGGTCCAATAGAATACGTGGAATTATTTCTATTTTTGTGTTTGTTGAAATTTGTTTTGTGCCTCAGTATGTTGTCTATGTAAGAGAAACTTCCATGGGCTGCTGAGTAGAATGTGAACACTTTGGTGCTTGCTAGGTCTAAAAGGTCCATTTAATGTACAGTATCATTTAATTCAGTTGTCTCTGTGTTTATTCTTTGGCCAGATAACCTGTCTATTGGAGAAAGTGAAGTATTGAAACCACCTACTACTCTTGAGTTAATACTCTTGAGTTAAGGGTTAATCTATCTCTTTAAGTCTAGTTAGTACTCTTCTTATGAAATTGGGTACTCCAGAGTTTGGTTCATATATGCTTTGGATTCTCATGTCTTGTCTTCAGTGTTTGTTGCCTCAATCCGAATGAAGTGTCTTTATCTCTTCTGATTAATTTTCATTTGAAATCTATTTTGTCAGATATTAGGATAAGAATTCCTGCTTGTTACGTGGTCTCATTTACTTCACATAGATATTTGCATCCTTTCACTCTAAGGTACTGCATGTACTTGAAGGTAAGAGGAGTTTCATGTAGACAACTAAAGATGGATTTCACTTCTTAATCCATTCAGCTAGTCTGTGGCTTTTAATTGGGGATTTGAGTCCATTAAGCTTTAAAGTTAGTATTGAACAATGTGTGATGGTTACTGTTATACTGTTATGTTTGTTTGCTTGTTTGTTTCCTTAGTTCTCTTTCATTTCTTTCCTTATCCTCTTGGTTATGGTCATTCATTTCTTCAGTCCATCATATTCATTCCAGTATTAGCTATAGAACTGGTTTGGTGGACATGGATTCTTTCAGCTAGTTTATATCATAGGAAATTTTTTTTCATTTTCATTTGACTATGACACATAAGTTTGCAGGTAAAGTAGTCTGAGTTTGCATCTATGGTCAATTAGAACTTGGAATACATTGCTCCAGGCCCTTCTGATTTCTAAAGTTTGCATTGAGAAGTCAGCTGTTATTCTGACGAGTTTTCCTTTGTATGTAACTTGTTTTGCTTTTTTTTTTTCCCTTGAGCAGCACAATTCTCCTATTTTATCTTCAAAACCCAATACTCTGTTTTCTATTTGATTCATTCTGCTACTAAGACTTTCTTGTGTCTTTTCAAATTAATTTATTGCACTTTTCAATTCTGTCTTCATCTCAGCTTGAGATTTTTTTCAATATTTCTATCTCTTTCCTGAATTCACTTTCCAAATCTTAAATTTTCTTTTTCATTTCATTCAGCAGTATATTTGTATTTTGTTGAGCATCCATCAGGAATTTATTCCTGTTTCCTTTGAATCCACTGAGGTGTTTGTTTGTATGTTCTTTAAACTCCTTGGGTTCTTTGATCGTGTTTATGATTATTCTCTTAAGTTCTGTGTCCTGGGGCTCTTCTGGGGTAGTTCTCATTTTAGAACATTTCTATAACACTAGTGAGATTTGGTGGGAACTTTTCTTCATTCTTCATATGATTGTATTTTTGTGATGTTACCTGGGTATATGGACTTTTATGTTGTTGGTTGTATCTAAAATTCTAGCCTGCTTGGTTGTGTGGGAGTTTATTCCTATTTTTGTTTTCATTCTAGCTTGGCTGATTTCAGATCAGATTGGTATATACTTCATATTGTCAATTTTAATTTTTTTATTAAGGGGATATCTGTGATTCCAGGCATGTCTGGTGGTATGTAAGATGGGCAATCACAGCAAGGGCTATGAGCATGAAAATGGAGGTATGGTGGACTATGATATGGCTTACTCACAAGGCCACTCCAGAGTGTGAACAGTGTTTTCCTGGTCTATTCAAGGCTGGTCTAGAACACAGGTAGTGCAATCCATGCCTAATCCTCGAGGTGAGACGATTCAACAGAGTGGTCATGGTTCTGCTGAAATCACCAGGTTGGTCCTGAGCACAAACACGCCAATCCCAGCTTTGACCAGGCTGGTTCAGGAAGAGGACTCAGATTTGCTCCCAGCATTTACATGGTGTCTAACAATCATTTTCAATTCCAGGTCCAGGGGATCTAATAGCCTCTTCTGTCCTCTGTGGGCACCAAACATGCATGTGATACACATATATACATGTAGGCAAAACACTCCTACACATAAAACAAAATAAATAAATCTTTAAATATTTTATTATTTTTGTTTTTGTATGTAGGAGTGTTTTGCCTGCATGAATTTAAGTGTACCACATATGTGCAATGCCCTGTAGAGGCCAGAAGAAGCTGTCAGATCCCATGGAACTAGAGTTATGGTTGATTTATAGTTGCCATGTGGGTGCTGAGAATCTAATGCAAGTCCTCTGGAAGAATATTTAACTATTTTATTTATTATTTTTATTTTATGTGTATGCTTGTATTGCCTGCATGTAAGTAAGTGCACCTGAGTCATGAAGTGCCTGAGGAGAACAGAAGAGACTGTTGGATCCCCTGGAACTGGAGTTAAGTTATGGACAGTTGTTAGCTGCCTTGTGGGTACTGGAATTCGAACCATGGTCTTCTGCAAGAACAGTCAGTGTTCTTAACCGCTGAGCTATCTCTCCAGCCCAAGTGTTCTTAACTGCTGAGCCATAAATAATTCTCTTCATTCTCATAAACAAATCTTTATGTTAAAAATAATTTAAGAAAACTAACCCTTCCTCTAACACCCATCAACTCTCATTAGCTCCTAGCTAAGACTGGGGCTTTGTATGCTCCTCCCTAAACCATGCTGGAAAATTGACTGGCTTTATTGTGCAAGGCTTATGCAGACAACTACAGCTACTGTGAGTTCAAGAGTAAGACACCAAAACCCATTGCTTTATACAAGTAGAACAAAGTTTATTTTTTTTAAAGCATCCCAAGGAAACATAAAATAACATAAATAATAATAATTAATAATAACAATGAACCAGGCTTGGTGGCAAATACCTTTAACCCTAGCACTCAAGAGGCAGAGACAGGAGATTCCTAGAATATCTAGGCCAACTTGGGTAGTTTACATAGAAAATTCCAGACCAGCTGTGGCTACACAATGAAACCCTGTCTCAAACAAACAAACAAACAAACATAAATTACAATGAACATGCTAAGAAGATTCCGTGTGAGTAAAAGAAAGTTGGCAAGCCATACAGGGTAGCAACCATGCATAAAAGGAGATGGGAATAGAATCAGAATTCACACAGACCATGTGGCATCAGGGAATTGGAGAAAACCCATGAATCTATAGCTAGCTTCATCAACAGATACAGCAAGAAGCTAAATGAAAGTAGAATGGTACATTATCTGTTATCATTTTAGTAGGAATATGGTTAATACAACCAATCTGAACTTGGAAATGCATTATTTTTCATGCTTTTATTCTAAAGGGAATTGCCTGAGGGATAGAAGAATGGAATGGGAGATGGGAAAGGTGTAATTGAGAATGACTTATATCCTGCACATGTGAGAGGAATGAATGAAAGTTGCATATGGCATCATCAAAAGCTTTCCCATTTCAAAGAAACCTCAAGTTGGTTTCTTATAAGTTGACAAGAAAGACAAGGAGGTTTCCAATGGTCATTAAATAAAGAGAAAAACTACAAAAGCAATACTAACAAGCCATGGAAAGTAAAGATAAAATCAATGTGTGTGCTTATTTCAACTTTGGAACTGAAACTCTCAGTAAACCCTCTATGCTGGTTGTCAAGCTCTAATAGAGCTACAGAGTAAGGAAAATCACTGCTGATACCCCCAGTATCTCTTAGCAAAGACATCCAGTATGCAAACTGTGTGCTCATCAGCAGAGACCATCTAACCTGCAAAGACCCCTGACTTGATGTCCAGACTCTCAAACCCAAATTCTCTATTGTAGGAGGGCTAATGGTCCAGTAGGCTCTTCTATCCGCCCTCGGCCATTTTTACCGGGAAGAAAGAGGGAGATTGACAGCAAATGCCAATGATTAAGAAAGACATCTTCTGTAAGCCTTTTTCAAGGAGAGTGGGGATATTTCCGCTCATTTCTACCAGACTTGGGGAGGGAAAGACACACGCACATGCACTTGGCATATGTACACATGCATAACACATGTTATGTCAATGAATGCATGCACATGTGCATGCATGGCATGTGTGCACATGCATACACCAAATGTGTATACAACATAGTGTGCATACATATACATAGAATGTTCATACCCACATACAACACACACATATGCATGGCACACACATACACTCACCTATCTTTTTAATTTTTTTTAGCTAAAGAAAGATAAATGTTACACGGTTGGCCTTTGGCTCCATATACACCCAAGGAGATTAAATGCTTTCATCTGTAATTCATCCCAGTCAGATTCAAATACTATTAGAAAATAGTCAAAGATTCTCTCTGGGATTTCTGGTCACTTCATAATTTTTAGCATTTGTTAAATCACAAATAAAAATATGTGATAAACTTTCATCTTTCTTCACTGAATAAAGTCCCAAGCATGATTGCTTCTATCCACGAGCCCATAGAACTAACCGCATGAGCAGTTAGTTACCTTACTCAGTGTGTTGAGTGCACTCTTCTTTCCTTAATACAAAAGACACACCCACTCTGGCTTCTGCAGGGCATTGCACACATGTGGTGCACTTAAGTACATGCAGACAAAACACACAAGAGCAACAAGAATTTCTGTTTCAAAAACAGGCATTCCCAGATACCCGACTGAGTTTGAGAAAAAGAACAAACAAGCAAGATTTTCTTTATCAAAGTTGTCATAGTTTTCTTAGTAAAGTATTAGTTCTAATAATACTTAGTAACTTACTTTCTAAAAGCTAGCACAGTGGGATTTACATACTTTCATACTATGAGAGACAGAACTCATCTATCAAAGAATATGGAAACCATTGTTGTTCAAAAAATTATAAGCATTCTTAAAA
This sequence comes from Nannospalax galili, assembly GCF_000622305.1. Taxonomy (NCBI): domain Eukaryota; kingdom Metazoa; phylum Chordata; class Mammalia; order Rodentia; family Spalacidae; genus Nannospalax; species Nannospalax galili. Next base: position 370,801 of record NW_008328003.1, read on the forward strand.
GTAATGCATTCTAATTCAATAGATTATGCCAGAGAAATAATAATAGAATTATTCTGTTTCGTTTTCTCAGTAATAACTGGCCACCTTACTCCATGTCATACAAAGACTTGTTTTCAGTGAAATGCTTTTGTTCTTCAATCATTAATGCTATACTAAGAGAGATGAGAAAAAGACTTCTTTTGCCTTCGGAAAGCTCATAATCTTATTAGAAATAATACTTACTTGAGGAAAACACAAAAATCAATTTTATAAACATAAAAATAGGATCATCGGAACATGTAATAAAGTTGATATTTTGATGAAATAAATTTTCTTTAAAACAATCATAACATATACTATAAAATACTACACATATTCTAATCGTCAATGACTCGATGACCTGACACAAAATGAATGGATAAGAAAACTGACCATTTCATATTTGGCTTCTAGCATAACAAATCTTAAAACTCAACAATACAAAGAAAATTAATGGTTATGTCCCCAAAAGAAGTCAACCCTATTTTTTATGTTTATAAAACTTAATTGCTTCTTCATACTCCTGTGAATGCCCCATCTTATCTAATCCCTGTGCATTATTGAACCTGTGCATTAGTTACTTTTCTGTTGCTGTGATAAAAGTCCCTGAAAAAAGCAACTTAAGGGGGAAAGGGTTTATTTTTTCTTATGGTTCCAAAGAGATGGAGTCTATCACATAAGCAAAGGCATAGCAACAGTCAGGCAAATCATGGAGGCATGAGCACGAAGTTGGCTGATAACATTTTCATCCACACAGAGGAAGTAGAGAGACAGGTTGGGAAGTGAGGCCAAGGTATAAGACCTCAAGATCTGCCACCAGGGACTTATTTCCTCCAGTAAGTCTTCACCTCCTAAAGATTCCAAAACCTTCCCAAACTGTACCACCAACTAGGAACCTAGTGTTCAATCACAGGAGCCCAAGGGGACCGTTGCCCATTCAAACCACTATAGCTTGACTCCTTTTCTGAAGATCATTCTAACTTCTTCATTACAAGAACATTGGGGGACATAATGAATGTTCTGAGTATAACCGTTAGTATATGGGATATGCAGCTGTTGGCATCTTAGCATATATGCAGTAAGTAAGCACTGAAAGGTGTTTCCATGAAGGGATTCAGAATAAAATAAATGATGGAATGACAAGAAAGGAGATTATTTCTCAACAGGTGCTTTGCAAATACAGAAATACACTATTTTTAACTGCTTATTCTCTGAAACAATAGGGAAATGCCCCAGGAATGACATTAAGACAAATAATTTGTACCACACAAATCATTAAACCATATGCAACTTCATTAAATAGCTTCCTATTGGTAGCCCAAACTAAAACAGCTGGCTTAACTGCTGGATATGAACAGAAAATAAAATTTCTTTGGCAATCAAAACGCTCTTTCAAATTTGTAATGAGTTTATTTAAAGTGACCCAAGAGGTGGCGGGGGGCACACAGCCTAATTACTGTTAACAACTGAGCTCTGACAAAAACCCAATCAGATGCCCACTTTACAAAGGCTCTGGATGCTTTGTAGTAATGTGTGCTAGCACTTGCTGTACCAGTATCATGTGTCAACCACTATTCTCAATGATTTATTTCTATTAATTCATTCAGTCTTCTTGACAATATTATTAGACTCAGCTACATAATTTTTAGATCAGTGCAGAATGAGAGTATACAAGTCTTTGCTCAGAAAGTATGAAACAATATCTTTTCTTTTATTAAACACCTCTCTCATAACTGACCATATGTTTTGTTTGCTGTTTAATATTTCTCTCTCTCATACATGAAGAATATCATTTTGCAGATTGCAAATATAGAAAAGAATGTGGATCTGGACATGGTACCTGCTTCAAAGAGGGACATATGATACACTCAGCCAATGAAACACAGTGAGATGCCACAGAGAAGCTTTTTGCACAGACTTGAATATGCAAGGACATGAGGTCTAGAGGTATTGCCACAATAACTTTCATGTTTGAGCCTGAGCCTAAAAGCAGAGAAGTGGGAGAAAGAACCAAACTAAATATGTGATATAATCTTAAACCTGGTCAAGATATACTTCTTTGGGGGGGCTCTCAATTGCATAAATCTACACATTGCAATTATTTTTTATTGCATCTTCAGTTGGGTTTACACTCTATTGTAGGCATAAAAAATTATGTCCTTATTGCTTCATGGCACAGAGCCACCCAGTGGCTAATCCACGGGGCCTACAGCTGTGTTCCTTGGATGGTTAACGAACATTGCAGATGAGGTTAAGCTGCAGAGCTTCATGTCAGGACATTACCCTGGATTATCCATGTGATACAAGTCTAATCGCAGGGGTTTTTGTGAGAGGGTCAGTACTAGAAAAATAGATATTCATTACAGAAACATAGGTTAGAATGATTCAGAGTCATGAGCCAAGAGAATGAGGGCAACCTTTAGATACTGGAATTCACAGAGAAATATTTTTTGTCAACAACCATCCAGAAGTCTTCTGATTCATTTCATAGTTCAGTTTTTAAAACTTTGTATTACAATTATTTACTGGGGGTATATGTGTGTATGTGTGTGTCAGGGGTGGGGCACATGTACAGAGGTCAGAAGACAACTCACAGGAGTCAGGTGTCTTCTTCTACCATGTAGACCCAGGGATCAAACAGGTCATCAGGCCTGGTAGCAAGTGCTTTTATTCTCTAAGCCAACTCTGTGGGTAGGGGCGGATTGCAAGTGTGGTGGCCAGAGATCAGCTTGCAGAAGTCAGTTTTCTCCTTTCGCAATGCAATTCCTGGGAATCAAACTCAGATTCTCAGCAAATGCTGCTAAACCTACTAAGCAACCCTGCCAGCCTCCATTTAACACAGAAGAACTCTGATCTATAAAATATTAACTTATAGAAAGGAACCAGGAGCTCCTCCCAAGTCCATGTGACCCCTGAGGAATAGATCCTCCAATGACCGGAATAGTAAAAATAAATTGGTTTATTTGGGCCAACCGTATGGTCTTAAACACCCAAAAGGAAAGTATAACCAAAGATTAAAGCCATCAGTATATTTCTTTAAGAGTTCAAGAGATTACACGTCCCAAACATTAGGCTTAAGTCCATATAAAATTTAGAGAATTATTTCTCATTGATGATTTTTTTTCTAAGCAGAAAGTGCTACTCAGATGTAAGACTTCAATTCTTGGTGTGCAGTACTGCAGTGCCCACCTGTAGCAAAGGGACATAACCCACTATTGTTCTAAAATGATGGCTAAATTTGTTTTCTCCCCCATCTAGAAGCCTTTGAGAGGGAACTGACACTGACTCTAGCCACTCCAACAGCTATCAAAATACCTGAAAGCAAATCCTGAGTCCATCACTCTAGAGTCCAGCCTTGGAAGATTTGCTGGTTCCCTGTCTAGAACTTGTAATACTAACTAGTTTTGCCTTTAGTTCTCCTTCACATACCCTATTCACCAGTCAAGGACTTTATTTTCTCCCTACCAATGAGTTGTGCAATTTGGGAGTCTTTTAGATAGACCCACTAAAGGGGTACCCCAATTGCCTCACCGTGCGTCCCTGTTCAGCATGGAAGAAGCCAGAGCAGTCCGAGTCCTGATTCCCTATCTGCAATTTGGGTAACCTTTTCAGAGGATGGTGTGATAAGAATAAGGGGTAGGAATTGGCTAGGCAGTTAGAGTAAAACAGACCCCAAAGAAAAGTAGCCAGTTTCTTGGCTAAAAGTCAAAATTTCCTTGGGCCTCTTAGCAGCATATTCTGCTCCAAAGGCCAAATATGTCTAAAGTATTTTGGAGCTCTTATCTAATTCATAAAAGATTTTAGGGTTACCTCTTCAGAGGGGGGAATGTTAAAGTAGCAAAAAGCCCCATAAAAGAAAGAAAGAAAAGGAAGGAAGGAAGGAAGGGAGGAAGGAAGGAAGGAAGGAAGGAAGGAAGGAAGGAAGGAAGAAGGGAAGGGAAGGGAAGGGGAAAGGAAAGGGAAGGGAAGGGAAGGGAAGGGAAGGGAAGGGGAAGAAGGGAAGGGCAGGGAAGGGAGGGGGGAGGGAAGGAAGGAAGGAAAGGACAAGAAGTTGTCAGAAAAAGATGGTGAGATATGGAAGGTGGAGGGGAGGGAGTGGGCATGGATTTGATCAAAACACCTTATATGAATGTATGAAATTATCAATAAAGTTTTTTTCTAAGTTAAATATTAACTTACTCTTTAAGTCTCTAAATATAAAGTAATTTGTTTTTAGCAACAATAGGAAGCTAACATGACATTTCTTACAGAAATAATCCTGATGTATAACAGGAAACAGAGTGGACGATCATAATGTACTTGGGTAAAAAGATAATGTGTTCCAGGCCAGCTGGAGCTATAGGGAAACCCTGTAGCTAAAAGAAGAGAGAGAGAGAGAGGGAGAGAGAGAGAGAGAGAGAGAGAGAGAGAGAGAGAGAGCAATTTTGGCTAGCCATGCAAATAGAAATCTGTTATTTATTTTTGGGAAGGAAGTTATCATTTTACCATTTACTATTTGATCACAACTTTTGCTCAACATTCACGTATTTTTTCTATGCTATAGAATTTAGGTTCTACAATATTTTTAGAACAAGCTCCAGTGTCTAGTAAGGAAGGCACTGATGAGGATTCTGTAGCTTTAAAGAAAGCTCATTAGAACAGGTATTCTCAGTCTTCCTTCTGTTCCCTGTACCCTGGGGGACAAGTTCACACATATCAGAAAAAGCTGATGGAGCAGATCTTTTCCTGTTCCCATTGCCAGGCTCATCATTAGCAATAACTAACCTCATTGTGGTCTTCCATGCAACATAAGAACAGAACCACAGAGTCTCATATTGCACTTAATTTGGATATAAAAAATGTTCAATGTACATGTACTTGGAACCTTTATGTTGAGTATTACCCACTGCTGCATATGTCTGTGGAATTTTTGCTGGAATCCTTGCTAGGAATATATTTTCATGAAGGATGTAGGTGACTCATAAATTTAGCCTCCTCAGGGAAGAGCTTCCTATAAGTTACTGGAAGAGAGGGGTAATTCTGATGCTAGCACAGAATGTGGTAGTCAAGCTTGTGCCCTGGTTGAGCTCCCTGAGCCACGAACTGGTTCTTAAGAGGAAGAAGCTGTGATTCCAAAGAGATTAAAATGGAAAGAAGTATCTCCCAAAGACAATAAGACTGAGGGAGCACTAACCTAAACTGAACACTGGGACTGGCACTGGGGATTCAGAGAGCAGCAGAGAGCCTTGTAACACTCATCTTCCACAGAGTGATGGCTGAGATACCTCAGCTTCAGCAAAGATGGGACCTGCTTCCAGGAGGAGAGGAGAGAGCTCAGAAGACTGCAGGCTATACTGTGGCATCCAGATCAGAAAGTGTCAATAACAGTAAGAGCTGAGATAACATAGTGAAGGCAAGGAGGACAAGTTTGTTCTCGGAGACAGCTAAGAAAACTTGGACTGGCAAGAAAATAGAAATTACTGTAACTCCTATATCTCGTTATGCTTCCAAAGACAGCAGATCACCCCAAATAAAACATAATTACTGATGTTTATTTTTCCTTGTCTTCTAATTTACTCTTTCCATGTATGAACAAGCAGTTTGAAGTCTATTCTAATTTCTTTCTCTCCCATGCCTGTGCAAAAACAAAAGCATGGCACACACACACATGCTTTGACTTCTAGCATTCATGTTTGTTTATCATTTTAAGGAGAATTGGTATAGACTGTTAAACATAGACAAGTATTGCTTTGTCTGTTCCAGAACTTTGAAGGAATATATACTCTGAATCTCAAGGCAAAAGAATTTGTCCAAATTCAATTAGAGATACTTCATGCACTTCAAGGCATGAGAAGAAAGTGGCAATACACACATCTATGCTGATGAAAGCTAATTGCTGGTGGAGAGAAATGAGAATGAGAGAAATAGTTAATAATTTCCATATGTGAAGTAAATTTATTATTTTACTTTTTTTCTTATATTTTACCTTTATTTCAAGGATTGCATTTCACAGATAGTTAAGCATCAATTATAACATAAAACAATCTCAAAAGCAAACAGAGACAGCATTGAAGAACACAGCACTGGGAGTTGCTGAACCAGGCCAGATGTGTAGGTAGGTGAAGAGTAAAGCACTAGTCTAGCATGCAGGAGGCCTGGGCTTCACAGTCCCTCACATCACCACCACAACAAAAAAGTCATTAAGCTTTCTTAGAAGACAAAAAAATAAATATTTTAAAAACAATGTTCTCTTTAAAAGTCTTTTAAAGGCACACTAAGATTGCAAATAACTAATGTAAACAACCAGAAACAGAAAATATTTAGCCAACTGTCATTTTCACAAATTAATTTGCAAGTCATCCCATGACTGCTGAGGAAAGAACACAGGAGATGTTAGGGACTTAGCAAACATTGCTGAGGCACAGAGACAGCCTGGAGAGGAACTGGCCTATGCACTCTGCAGGGATGGCTCTCCTTAGTTGGGCTTTGTCTGATGTCTGTATGGAACCTTAGCAGCAAAGACTACCAACCAGGAAAACTCCATGAGGAGACAGCACTTTATCTGATAGCAAGTAGACTGCCTCTCAGAGAGCAGAGAAACAGCAATCAACAAGGGAATGCAGACATCTTTTATAGGCAGTTAGGTGCTTGGGAAGCTTTCCATAATATAGTTTCTATGGACAGTTTAGCTCAGGATTGGTTGGTTTCCCAATAAGGAGAGGGACTTTGCCCAGGCAAAACCTCCCAGACTCACCGTTTTAGAATATTGGGAGCTGCACCACCATTTTAGGAGCATGTGAGGAACCTAACATTCCAGCTTTTTGTTGATGATAAAGGGCAAAGGTACTACTACTAGCTACTTCCTGCTGTAGAGACATTAGAGAAGAGGGATGGTCTCAAAAGGCTGGAACATCCATGTGAAGTGTGGGGTCAGGCAGGCAGGTGGTGGTAGGAGACCTAAGGGAATTTGGTTAAGAACATCTGGTTCACTTACCATTGAATCATCTCAATTCTGTCCTGAAAATATTTAAAAGCCATAGAATAATCATCATTATGAGGAGGATGGATATCCTCCTCATGGAGGACCAAGGAGGGGAAGGAGAATTAAACACAAAAATAGTTAGGTACAAATTTTTGACAGGGACCTAGAAGTCAGAACATGGTGAATTTTTAAATTAGATTCTTGATGAGGGATTCCAAATGCATCTGTCTACTGGGTTTCTCCTCATTTTTCTTTTGCCTACCATGGCTAGACTCAGTATTTGCTTTCTAGGTATTTTGATAGTTGTTGGAGTGACTAGGATCACAGTATGAGTTCCTGCCAAAATTGCCTCTAGACAGGGAGAGAGAAGAAAATTAGCCATCATTTAACTTTTAGATAACAACTGTGTTTTTGATTTTGTTTTGTTTTTCCTTAGGCAGCTGCAGAGTTGATTAGGTAGGCCAGGATTTGAAGTCTTAAACCTGAGCAGTATTTTCTTATTAAGAACAAATTTTTAGTGCTAAATTGTCTAAATAGCATCTTATATGAACTTAAGCCCATTGTCTGGGAAGTTCAATACTTTGAACTCTTAAAGAAATATACCCTTTGGTTATACTTTCCTATTGGGTGTTTAAGACCATGCAGTTGGACCAAATAAGCCAATTTGTTTTTACTCGTAAGGTTGGTTGAGGATCTGTTCCTCAGGAGTCATATGGACTTGGAAGGAGCCTCTGGCTCCTTAGGCCTTTCTTTTACCAGTTCCATCTATGTGAGGATAAGTCAAAGGTCCTACTTGATCATGGCTTTGCTTGAAAGAATAGAGGAGATGTGGGACATCGTGAAAAGACAAAACCTATGTATCATAGGCATAGAGGAAGGAGAAGAATTTCAGGTTAATGGTGTCGACCAGATCTTAAACAGGATTGTAGAAGAGAATTTCCAAAAATTAAGGGAAAACATCTCCATACAAATACAGGAAGAACATAGAACACCAAATAGGATCAGAGAAGAACCTACCCATGACATATCATAGTAAAAACACTAAACTTACAGAACAAAGAGAGAATACTAAAAGCTGCAAAAGAAAAACAACAAGTCACATCAGAATTACAGCTGGCTTATCAATGTATCTATGAAAGCCAGAGAGAGCCTGGACCAAGATATTTCCAGTTCTAAATGACAATAGATGCCAGCCCAGAATACTTTAGCCAGCAAAAATGTCTATTGTGGTTGAGGGGGAAAGAAAAATAGTCCATGACATGAATAGTCTGAAAGAATACTTGTCCACAAAACCAGCTCTTCAAAGAATTCTTAAAGCAATACAAAGAGAGGAGAAAGGAACAACTATACCCCAGGGGCAGATAAAGAAAATAAATAAAGGTATAATTGAGGAAACACAAATTAGACAAAGAACTGAAACAGCAATCAAAATGACAGCAACCAATACACATCTTTCAATTATCAATGGACTGAACTCCCCAGTCCAAAGATATAGGCTAACTGAATGGATTAAGAAACAAAATCCATCTTTTTGTTTGCAAGAAACCCATATGACCTTCAAGGACAGGCACTACCTTAAGGTGAAAGGAAGGGAAAGAATATTTCAAGCAAATGGCACTAAGAAACAAGCAGGGATCAGTCGCAATTCTAATATCTGACAAAATAGACTTCAAATAAAACTAATCAGAAGAGATAATGAGGACCACTTTGCCAGAGGCGGCCACTCCTCTGTTCTCGTGTGTGTCACTCCTTCATTCTCACGGGCATCGAGGCTACTCCTCTGCTCGCCTGGTGCTGCCTCCTGTCGCCGCTGCTTCTGTCTGGTCCCAGACCCCAGGGCTGGTGAGGAGACTGTGTCAGCGGAGCCTCATTCAGACACGGGAGACCAGGTTTAGTGACACAGGTCTGCTTTATTGCAGGATGACACAAGATTATATCAGGGTAGTGGTCCGATCACAGCACAGCAAGTAGGATACCTTATTAGCATGAGAGGTTTAGTGTCCTATCACAGTACAGCAAGTAAGATACCTTATTAGCATAACAGACTTAGCATCCTATTAGCATAATAGACAACGTCCTATCACAGAGTAGCGGATAGGATGCCTCATTAGCATACTGGGTTTCAGATTACAGAGCCTGGATTCCTGGAAACCATGTGACCCTGACAGTTGCAATATCACCCTAGGCTCAAGCCTGTCTCCCACACCACTTCATTTTCATTAAAGGAATAATTAACCAAGAAGATATTACAATCCTTAACATATATGCACCAAACTTTGGTGTACTCAAAATCATAAAAACAGCACTACAGGACTTTAAGACACAGATTAACCCCAACTCAGTAATAGTAGGGGACTTTAATACCCCACTGTCTCCATTAGACAGGTCAACTGGAAAAAGAATAAACAGAGAGATGTCTGAATTAAATGATACCACACATCAAATGAACCTAACATATTTCGAATATTCCACCCAAGCACTGAAGAATACACTTTCTACTCAGCACCCCATGGAACTTTTTCAAAAATTGACCACATACTGTGCCACAATCAACAAATACAAATAATTGAAATAATTCCATGCATTCTATCAGACCACAATGCAATAAAACTCAAAATCAACACTGGACGAACAGCACATTCCCCAACAATGAGCGGGTCAAAGGAGAAATTAAGAAAGAGATAAAAGAATTCCTGGAATTCAACAAAAAGGACAACACAACACAACCTCTGGGACACTTTAAAAGCAATCCTAAGAAGGAAGTTTATAGCTCTAAGTGCCTACATTTTACTTTTAAGGGGGAAGTTTATAGCTCTAAGTATCTACATTTACATTTTTTTTTACGTGTATGAGTGTTATGCCTACATGTATCTAAGTACACCTGTGTCATGCAATGCCTGCAGAAGCCAGAAGAGGGCATTGGTTCCCTTAGAACTGGAGTCACAGATGGTTGTTAGCCACTATGTGGGTGCTTGAATTCAAACCCAGGTCTTCTGCAAGAGCAGTTGGTGCTCTTAACTGCTGAATCATCTCAGCCCAAATTCATTATTTTAATAATAGTGAGTTACTGTTATTTTAGTAATAGTGTGTTACTAGTAATAGTGACTCTGCACAGTCCCCAGTAGAACTGTAATATGGAGCCCCTAAGGCCATGTGTACAGGAAACAAAGAAGGTATCTTATCAGGCCATGAGGGAGAAATGAAAGTCAAAAATCAGTTTCTGAAGAACACAAACACAGGCCATTCACCTTATCTTTTTTATTAAGATTTATTTTTATTTTTGTTCAAGTGTTTATTCATGCATGCACTTGCACAAGTGTGTATGGGTCCCTGCAGAACCAGAAGAGGATGTCAGATCCCCTTGGATCTGGTGTTTTGGCCAGTTGTTAGCCATCGTGTGGGTGCAGGGAATGGAATTCTGATCCTCTGGAAGAGCAGTATACACTCTTAACCACTAAACCATCTCTCCAACCCCTTCTCTTGGTTTCTTGATAAAATGTGCTTTTCCTAACTATGGGTATTTAAAGGTTATATTCTAATTAAAGAAGAGTCAAGGAAAGAAAGAAGAAAGAGAGAAGGATGGAGGCAAAAAAGGGGGAAGGGAGACTAAAACTGTCACTTTCAGCTCAGGCAATCTTCCTCAGTAAAGGCTTCTGATTTCCTTTTCTTAGAAGATGCCCTTTAGGGGCTGGAGAGATGGCTCAGCTCTTAAGAGCACTGACTGCTCTTGCAGAGGACCCAGGTTCGATTCCCAGCACCCACATGGTAGCTATGAACTGTCCTTAACTCCAGTTCCAGGGGAATCTGATGCTCTCTTCTGACCTCTCCAGCATTTCACAACATGGGTGCACTCACATACATGCAGGCAATATACTCATACACATAAAATAAAAATAATAAATAAAATATTTTTTTAAAGATTCCCTTTAGAAAACATTCATTATTGTACATTCTTCCTATACCTTTGAAGTATAAGATGCAAGAAATGTCTTTCTTCGGGACCAGGGAGCCAACCCTCTGAAATATAATCAACAAGAACGTAGCAGAGTGATATCACCAAAGTAAATGAGACACAAGTATGAAAATGCCGTAACAAAATTCACTGATTTCTATGCTAATTAAAGAAAACAGTTTAAAGCAATGACAAGACCTGTAACACCCAGCTTCTGTGGAAAGAAGCTAGACTTCATAAAGAACAACGAGCAGACACAGATGACCTCATCACTTTGATCAACCTCTCTGCCAAGCAGCTTTCCTTTAGCTTGCCCTAGCATTGAAAATCCTGCCATTTGTTTCAGCAGAGTTGACTTAAATCTTTATCCCCTATTCAGCATCTTGCCCCCTATTGCAAAATCTTAAATAAGGTCTTCCCTGACTATTTAACTAATGAGGTATTCTTTTATCAAAGAAAGTTCTGTATTCATGATTTGAAAGTCTGGATAATATATTATTTTGGCTCTATCCTTGACTGCAATCAATAAATACTCACCTAATTAGTATTTGGCCTAAGTTCATCCCTGTTTCTTTTAAATACTAAGAAAGATGCAATCTTCTAGTGGTTGTAAGAAAGACTATAAACCCGGGAAACATGTCAATGAACCAGAGCGACCCTAACTATACAAGTCTCTTCCTTGTTTTATTTCTTCATGATGTCTTTCTGGTTCATGAGCCTATCCATTACTTTCTTCAGCAAGTATTTTTAAAATATTTTATTATTTTTATTTTACATGTATGCATTTATTGCCTGCATGTAGGTAAGTGTACCCTTGTGCAATGCCTGTGGAGGACAGAAGAGGCTGTTGTATCCCCTGGAACTGGAGTTACAGATAGTTGTTAGCTGCCGTGTGGGTGCTGGGATTCGAACTGGGTCTTCTGCAAGAACAACAGTGTTCTTAACCGCCAAGCCATCTCTCCAGCATAAATATTTTCTTTATTATTTTTATTTTATGTGTATGAGTGTATTGCCTGCATGTATGTGAGTGCACCTGTGTCGTGCAACGCCGTGGAGGTCAGAAGAGGACTTCAGATTCCCCTGGAACTGAAATTAAGGATAGTTCATAGCCACCATGTGGGTGCTGGGACTCGAACTCAGGTCCTCTGCAAGACCAGTTAGTGCTCCTAACCACTGAACCATCTCTCCAGCCCCAAGTATTCTTAAATAGTTTTTGAACACCTGTTTTTTGTTATTATGATAAACATGACATACTCCCTATCAAAACCTACATAACATTTACAGTAAGATACATATTACATAGGATTAGGATAGCCCTCATTTCTCTCAATTTGTGCCTTTATACATAATAAATTCTTTACTTAGATAAATGAGATGTTAACTGTATATGTGTGATAACTAGTCTTCACTGCCATCTTGACAGATCTAGGATCACCTGGGAGATGGGCCCCTGGCCATGTCGGTGGGGATTTTCTTAGTTGTATTAATTGGGTAGGAAGACCTACCCTCTGGGAGTAAGGCCATTCCATGGTAGGATTCTTGTCTGTATAAAATGGAGAAAGAGAACTGAGTAGCAGCATACATTCATGCCTCTCTGGTTCATGATTGTGTATTCAATGTGACTAGTTACTTAAAGCTCTTGCCTCCATGACTCTCTCACCACGATGGACTATATTATGAACTATGAGCTAACATGATTCCTTTCTCTCTGTTAATATAAAAGATAAAACTCTCATTTCAAGGAATATGAGATAGTTCATTCTGGAGCCAAATTTGAATGGCCATAGCCCAGAAACACAGACTTAGAGAATCTCCAAATACCATAGTCCAAGTTTGGTAAAGCTTTTTTGTAATAGAACAAAGAAAGTCATAAATCAAGGCACTTTTCAAATACACTGCTGGAACACGAAGTAGGTGGATTGAAGTAAAGAAGAAAAACTCCTGTTACAGGCTTCAAATGTTATCTGATGGTGTTCTTAGCCTTTTAGGTGGAAAAACAAAAAAAAAAAAACACTAGGGTTTTGTTAATTTAATACATTCCAAAGGTTTTTGTGTTAGTCACAGGATGTTAGACTGAAACAGAGGTGGTCAAAGAATGGCTATTTAGTGGGCTAAAGACATCCCAAGATAAATTCTAATTAGCTTCTATAATATTCCAACTCTCCACAGTCTTTGCTGAAGTTCTAAACAGTTAATCAGTATCACAGAAGATTCCGTTTGAGGGCAAAGGTTCTTTCCGGGAACATCTGTTCACTTAAGTTGCTATAGTCAGAGTACTTTAGTCAGAGTACTACACTACAGCAGGAGGAAGTGGAGCTAAGACACTGGTCAGCTAAATTGTCAAGGGATTGCAGATATTTGAGTCTAACTGTAAAAAAATAATGGCCATTGTGTACTTAGCCAGTCATGTGCTTCATTGCCCCACTGAAGAGAAGCTTTACGTGTTATTACACCATGTCTACATGAGTCACATTTTCTGGAGGCATTTTCCTACATTTCCCAATCTTTCTAATTTATTTCTCTTATTTTCTATGACAAGGAAATGAGAATAATTCTCAGCATGGCATTTTGTTGATTAAGTCAAGTTTTCACAGCCATGCAAGTCAAAAATATTCTGTCCCAAGAGCACCTTTAGTCTCCTATCATTCATGTTTAAGGAGAGAAATAAAAGAGAGAGAAAATAAAAGTACATTTTGCAAAAGGAAGATAAAACCTTTTGTGTTCAAGTGTTTCAAGCATAAAACCTTTGGAAATCCACTATCATCTAACAGTTTGGCTCTCCAGGAATAAACTGTTCCCTGTTTGAAAAGCAATTAACTCTTTCAGACCTCTAAGGAGAAGACAGTGTTGTTTATCACTCATCGTGTGGATTAGGTTTGAGGTGTTTAGGGCAGTAATGCATCCAGTTATGCTGCTTTGGGGTTGTGTTCTATCTCTAGGAAAGCTTTTGATGTTTTATGACAACATTTTATCTAAAGTAAAGAAGAAAATGTACTGTAAATATTTGGGTGTTTCTCACGGATAATATCTCTGTAGTTTCAGCAAATGGCTTTGGCAAGCTTCCTTACATAATAACTGTACACTGCCATGGTACCAAGGCTGATGGGGAAAGAACTTCCCAGTTCAGTAACAAACCCCACCTATGTTGGAACTTTTAAGCCAAAAAAAAAAAAAAATCTCTTTTGGTTTTTAGTGTTTTACTATTACAAGTTGTCACAGCCACAAGTAGGTGATAAAACAGATTCTGTTTTACTAATTAAGGGCATAGGGCTCACTTTCATAGAGGTCTCTGAAATCACATCCCAGGCTTATAATATTGTCCTTGTATAATCTTGGACAGTCTACTCCCCAAAGTGGTTCCATTGTCTGTAAATCAGACCTATTAAAACTTACCTCAGATTATTATTCTAAAATCTAGAAGGATACTTATCAAATTGTCTGAAACATTGTACATATATTTTTGACAGATTTTATGATGATGGTACTCCAGTAAAGTTGATCTGTGGTTATCATTACAGAAACACAGGATTGAAAAATAAAAGCAGGCTTATTAGTAAAATACTGAACTTCACAAGAAGCAATTTTGAGCTTTGCTTCATAATATGTAACAAACACTCAGAATCTTTCTGATAGTGGCCATGTCTTCAAGGTGAGTGGAGAGCTAGCTGGACTAATCCAATAATGCTGAGTGTACATGTAGGTCTTCCGGCAATATATTCCTGTCACAATATATCATGTGAAATTTTATCACTTTGGATTCTCAGGGAAGGGGGTAGATCGAGCACCTGAAAATAGTTATTTTAAATGCATTGTTTTAAATCAACAAGAGATAAAATCTACCATATAAGTTGCTGGAGGGCTGCTTTGAGAATATGGCACATAACTCAACAGATCAGCATAGCTAGACTTCACGGGTATTAGACAAGATGACCCTGGATCTACAAATGGTCTCAGAAGTTCCCTTCACTGTCCAATAACACAAAAGACAGAGTCTTGTTTCTTTGCGGATCAAGAATCTCCAGCCACTCTCAGCTGGATGTGTGTCAGCTGAACTTTCCTCAGGAGTCTTGGGAAGGAGGCTAGAGGAGCAGTTAAAGCAGAGGCCCTGACACCAACCTTAGGTTCAGTTTTGACTCTGCCCCTCACCAGCACCATTCCTTCAAACAGACTCCTGACCTCTCTGACTCAGTTTCCTCAACTATATAACAAGAAATATGAAAAGAGAAACATCAGCCTTAAGTAGCTATTTTGAGTACATGTGACTTGATGCAAGGGGGACCCATAGAATAGGACCTTATGTATAGTAAATGCTCTTTTAATTTAGTTTTTTGCACCATTTTATTTTTCCTTCTTTCCTTGGCCCTTTGTCTCATCATGAACAGTTTATGTAGCTTACTGAGCAAACTTCATGACCTCCATTGCCTCCACTTCTTTTCACCTACAACAATAACTCATACACTCCTCCAAAGCTCTCAATGACTTTCAGATAAGTCCCTGACAGTTTTTGTGACAGCATTCCCATTTGATGTATTCCCTGTCCCTATCCAGATTTATCTTTAGAAACCTAGTGTTGGAACTTGCTAATAAACCTAGCTAATTTTCTATTTGAAAATCTGGAGAGAATACCAATGTTTGGCATAATGTGATAATTATGTTATTATATTATTGGCAGATTTGATGATGAGGCTAATCCAGTAAAATCGATCTGAGGTTGCCATTAGAGAAAATTAGGATTGGAAAATAAGGCAGATCAACAACATACTAATAAAGTATTTCACTCCCCCAAATGTCACCTTTACTATTTTACCAAACTTTATTCAACCATTGGCCAATACAGTCTCCATTTATACAGTTCTTGATCCAAGTAACCACTTGGAAGCTTACCTGAAGTAAAAGACTTCAGGTACTTGTTAAAAAGGTTGACAGCTGACATGGTTTTGTGTGTGTGTGTGTGTGTGTGTGTGTGTGTGTGTTGTGTGTGTGTGTATATGTGTTTGTGTTTATTTGTGGAGGAGGTAGGTGGGTGGGTGGTATGGTGTGTGTATACATCTGTATATGGTATCCACATTATATAATTTAATCTCAGGACAATTCCAAGGCAACATTTCTAGGTAAAATGAAGTTACCTAGTTCACAGTTACCTAGTTCCCTCTCAACAGGACATGCTTTGCCAGTTGGATGACCAAAGGTGATGACCCTAGAGATGGGATCTGGATAAAAGTTTCCAGTCTACTTTAAAAATCTATGCCATGAAATAAGAAACAGATGATTTGGGACATTTGGACTTCCTTATAAATTTGAACCAATAATCCTTGAATCCATTAGTGATAGGAGGTAAAGTAGAGGATGCTGTGAAGGAGAGTTTTGGACCATGGCATGCTGTGCTAATTGCACATTCATCACCATAAGTGCTTGATTGCTAAAAGGGCTCACAGGACTCAGAGTTTATTACTAGCAAAGAACACAGTTCAGTAACAGCAAAGAAAGGATATGCATAGAAGGAAGTTCACTGAGCTCAGATGGACTTTTTCCTCCCCTATATGGGTTGCACAGGAAACATGTCTCTAGGTTACATACTAACACTGATGTGCTTGCATACCACTTCAGACCAAGAAACCTGGTCATCTCCTAATTGTCCCTTAGAATGAGCTATCTGACAATCCTTTATCATTGAAATCTCTTGGCTCACATCACAAATCCAACTATTATTACTAAACAATGCTGACAGCCTAGCTCTCCCAGGTCATGGATCCATGGTCACAGAACATTATACATTTTTAGTTAAAGCATTCCATACTGTTGGTCAAGGATAAGTAGCTCTGGAGGGAGGCAAATAATCAATCAGACCATGTAAGGTTAACCCTTACTGTGTCCATATATAAACTATACTTGAGCAGAAACGATGAGTAAGCATAGAAACCTGTAAGTTTGAAAGAGGAGGCAGAGATAGAAGCTATAAGGAAAGAGTTGTCGAGACATGGAGATTCAAGAAGACACAAATACATAGAGTTTTCTCCAATTTAGAAATTATCCAAATCCAGTTCCATTTTCTCATTATTAAAGTAAATGAAAGTAAGGCATGTTGGAACTTGCCTATAGTACCAGCTCTTGAGAATCAGAGACAGGAGGACTGCTACAATTTTCAAACCTGTCCAAGATCTTCATAGTGAGCTGCAAGTCAGCAAATCTACATACCAAGACCCTATTTCAAATAAAATCCTCTTTAAGTCATTGACTCCACTTAGTGTTGCCAGTACTGCCTGGGTGTAGGCCCATCACACTGGTGGATGGACAACATACCATGGGCCATATCCATAAAGAAAACTGACCCTTCCTCTGCCACTAACCATCAATTGTCAATAGCTCCTCAGCTAGTGGTGGGACTTCATGAGCCCTTCTCCCATTCTTGGCAGAATTTTGGTTAGCTTGATCTTGTGCAGGTAGCTACAGCTACTATGAGTAGGGGAAAGGCATTGGAGGGTAGGGATTTAGGGGAGGACTTGATCAAAATACAACATATACATGTATGAAATTCTCAAACAGTTTTTACATGTACTTTCTATTGAATTTTTGTACATTTTATACAAAATATCTTAATCTTTATATCCCCTTTCCTCATCTAGACCCACCCATAGCACACCCCACCAAATTTCATACATTCTGTCAAATATGTTAAGGCCTGTTGAGTGAAGTTAGTCTACCCAGATGTCCCTCAGTCATTTTTTAATCAGAAAATATGGAGCCAGAGAGATGACTCAGTACTTAAGGCTGTGTTCTGTTCTTGGAGAGGATCTGAGTTCAGTTTCCAGTACCCACATAGGATGGCTCACATCTTCCCATAATTCTAGTTCTAGAGTATCTGACACCTTCTTCTGGCATCTGTGGGCACTGCATGGACATAATGTACATAGACTTATGAAGATAGGCACACACACACATACACATAAATAAAAATAAATAAATCTCTGAAAAAATAAAGTGTAATGTCTGTTCTTTTCAAAATGGATCCAAAACAAAGTATATCTTTCTAGACATCATAACTGCAATCTGAGTTTCTCTTTTGTAATACTTATTTTAGCATTGACATTTTTGTAGAGGGTCTCATGTATTCCAAGCATGCTGAAGACAGTTACAAAGTGAAATATGACTTTGAACTCCTCGTCGTCCTGCCTCCAACTTTTAAATGCTGGAATTACAGGTATGTGCCACCATGTCCAGTTTTATGAGGTGCTGGTGATTGAACTCTGAAGTGGGCAAACAGTTTGAGTTATGACCTCGGTCTCAGTATTATTTTAATTCTTATATCATAACTGTTAATATTTACAAGGTACAAGATGATATTCTAAAGACAAATTAAAGTATAACAGTACCTAAATATATCACACATCTTTTGTGTTAGAAAAAAAAATCATAGAAACAAGAGATAGAATTCAAAATCTTTGCTTACTACCGTAAACAAATGTAGGATAAGTAGAATGCATTATGTATCTTCAGACAATGGGAAAACCCTAAAATATTTGAGCAGTGCATATCTATGTACCCTTGGTATCAACAATTAAACAATTCAACATTCCTTACTTGGTAAACCATGGGTTAGATGTAAGGGAAGGAAAAACTGTTGATAAAACTGAAGCGTTCTCATTCATACAGGAAAATAGATTGAGATTTCTCTGACAAAAGAATATACTGGAATAAAACATATTTGTGAACTATGTAAATGTAAGGGAAAGGATGTTTCCATTAATTGAGGTTTCATCGGTTCCTCTATTCCATGATAATTGCCCCCACTCCCCAAGACCCATCAAATTCATCCAATATAATCCTCACTGATAGAGGCACAGAAACCAACCTTCCCCGGAGAAATTTACCGTACATACAAAACAGTCTTAGGAAGATTCTGGATAATGAGATTGGCACATGATCCTTATATCATCTAGAGTTCTTTGAGTTTACAAAGATGTAAGGGTTCACTTAGGAAATCAGCCTGCCCCCTTGCTTTTTTTTTTTTTTTTTTAAGCAAATAAAAATAGTTGTGAACTGAACTTGTTGAATGATCAGGAATTAACCAGCTTCCCTTCACATTAATCTCCATTTTTTGCCAAGATTCCAAAATTCTTTTTAGTACCACAATTAGTGGAACAAAAATACTGAAATAAAAGTTTCTGCTGTAGTCACTTCTCTCCAGGAGGAAGCAAAGTACTAGGGTAAATCTAGGAGACCACCGTACAGCATCTTGCAGCCCTTTGTAAGAGCCTTTCTTCATAAGTCATTGTCAGGGGAACTAATTGGCTTTTCTAGTGTGCTCAGTCCTGGACCATGTCAGAATTTAACATGCTAAAAAAAAGAATATATTTCAAAATGAACGTAAATGGCCATGGTGGTTTGAATAAGAATGTCCCTTATAGACGCTAAGTATTTGGACATTTTGTCCCCAGTTGGTGGTGCTATTTTGGAGGCTTTAGGAGGTGTGGCCATCTTGAGGAAGCTCCTCACTGAGGGTGGGCCTTGAGAGTTCTTAAGCCTTGTTTGATATTTTGCTTCCTGTACGTGGCTTTCTGTTCTGGCCACCTCTGCAGCCATGCTTTCCCCAAACTCTTCATTTTATAAATTCCATTGATTATGGTATTTTATCTCAGCAAGAGAAAGGTAATGAATTTAATGTCAAAACTTATCCACGAGAGAAGGAAAACAGAACACTAAGGCATCTCTCAACTCTCATCAATGAAGCTACCTCATGCAATAGAGGGCCATGAACACAAAAGGGTGTAAATGGCCAAAACATCGGCAGAATGTGGGTCCTTGGACAGGACTCCAGTATTAAACTCCACCCACCCAGGGCTCAGGGACCATTGCAGAAGAGTGGGCAGAAAGATTGTAAGAGCCAGGGAGAAGGCACATGTCCATATGGAAATAAGAGTCCTACAGGCTCCTGGGACCTTGTTCATGTGAACCTACAGCAATGTTGTCATGATCCATGCAAACTTGAGCAGACAAAAAACAAGCAAAGAATGGTAGAAATGGGCAGCAGGTCCCAATCTTAGCTAAAGAACTATTGGCAGCTGATTACTGCTGGATGAGGAAGAACTGATCTTCTTAAAGGGGAAGACTCTATATAGGCTGACTAGAACTCAGTGGGTGAACTTGCAGTGAGGGATGTCTGGGGACACTAACATGACACAATAGACCTTAACACAAATAACAGAATGCCTGAATTCCAGTGGAGGTGGGGGCTATGGGAGGATGCCAATAGGGAAGGGGGTAAAAAATAATTAAGATGCTATGTATGAAATACACAAAAATTCAGTTAAAAATTTACAAAAAGTAAACAGTTAAACAGAGACCTAACATTAAATCCCCAGATTGTCATATATCTGGGATATAAAAGGAGTTATAAAAATGGTGTGCTCAGGCCATGTGCACTCCAGGGGCCAGCCTGGTCTGCATAGCAGGCTCCAGGACAGCAGGGCCTATGGGAGACCCTATTTCAAAAAACAAAACAAACAAACAAACAAACAAAAATTGGATTCTCAGAAAGATGTCTCAAAAGAAATAAAATCAGCTAAGAAATATCTTTAAAAGTATTCAATAACTTTAGTAATTAGGGAAATGTAAATTAAAATATCTCATCTTACCTCAATCAGAATGGCTAAGAGCAAGAAAAGAACAGCTGACAAATACTAGCAAGGATATGGGGAATGGGGAACATTCATGCACTGCTTGTGGCTTGCACACTGGTACATGCAGCCATATGGGAACCAGTGTGGAGAAGTCTCAAAAAACTAAAAATAGATCTGCCATATGACCTAGCTATACCACCATTCTGCATATACCCAGAGGACTCAATATCCTACCACAGAGATATTGCTCAGCCATGTTAATTGCTGCTTGTTTCATAGGAGCTAGGAAATGGAAACAGCCTAATGATCTTCGTTTGATGAATGAATAATGAAAATGTGGTACATTTACACAATGGAGCTCTAATACACTGTAAAGAAAATGAATGGAACTGGAAACTCTTATACTGAGTGGGGTCACCAAGACTCAGAAAACCAAGTGACACATATTTTCTTTCATTTGTGGATCCTAGGTCTAGATTGTCAGATGTCAATATGTATCCTGAAGTAACTTCAGAGCAAAGATTGCAAAAAGGAATCATAGTGTGAGAGGAGAAGAAGTTGAGAAATGGGGACAGTAGGATGCAGATGGTAGGGAAACTGAGAAAACAGAGGGGTACTTTAACTGGAAATGAGAGAGTGCGGATTATACAGGAAGAGATCAAGGAAAAGACAGATGAATGATACTAACACTGTCTGAAAAACCTTAGGGAAATGTATTATTTCATTTGCCTACTGAAAATTACACATGCAATATATGTGTGTAGAAGAATGATATATAAAAAATTCACAGTGCCAGGCAAGGGAAAACAACCTTTAAGTTGTTGGTCAGGGTAGTCCAAGTGACCCTCCAAATAATACAAGCTATTACCACATCCCTTGATTGTCTCCCAGAACTTGAAAACCTTATTGCTGAAGACAGAACATACTTTGGACACAGGATTTTGGAGCAATTGACCTGGAAGTCTCCTCCTTGAAGACCTGCATAATCATAATACCATGCCAATGTGGATGGGGAAATTAAGAGTCCCACCTCTAGATAGAGAACTACGGGTGATCAATGAATGCTGAAGGATGAAGAATTTGTTTTCTCCAGGGACAGGCTTCCTGATAGGTTATCTAATCCGAAGTTTCAGCCCTAACACAGATATAAAGGAGCACCACTAAATGGACCCATTGCAATGCAATGAACTCAGTACACACACACACACACACACACACACACACACACACACACGAGTGTGTATGCATGTATGAATATATATTTATATCTGTGTGTATGCATGAATATGTAACAATAATAGTAGAGAAGAGAACAAGAAGTTGTGAGGGAATGGGAAAAAAGAGGCTATATGGTGAGTGGGAAGTATGGAAAATACAGCATAATAGTACTCATATAGGAAATTCTCAGAAAATTTTAAAAAAAGGCGATGCTGAATTCCTCATGGTAAGTAGACTCTAAAACATACTTCATTCTCATAGTTCTTAACTTTTAAAATATATTGAAATATTCTATTTACTATTTAAATTTAATTTAGCATAAACTAAGATCTATAACTTACCAAAATATGTGAAGATAAGTGACTAAATGTAGCCTGTAATATCCATGCTGCAGTGTGAATGTGGACATATATGGTGGGTGCTCTCCATTAATGAGGAACTTTGCTCCTGGAGCAGTTTCACCAAGAATGGGCTCAACCTTGTTTTGAGGTATTCTGATTCTTCTCAGAACTGAACCCTATTATTATCTGTCTGTCCTCTTCTCTTCTCTTCTCTTCTCTTCTCTTCTCTTCTCTTCTCTTCTCTTCTCTTCTCTTCTCTTCTCTTCTCTTCTCTTCTCTCCTCTCCTCTCCTCTCCCCTCCCCTCCCCTCCTCTCCCCTCCCCTCTCTTTCCTTGCTTCCTTCCTCTTTTTTATTTGTGGTCCTCTCCCCCTCCTCTCCTCCCCTCCTCTCTTCTCTTCTACTATATTTTACTCTACTAACAAAAATATCCTCTCTTATTTATTAGACAACTTATTTAAGCATGGTATCAGAAAGCATGAACAATCTTTTATAACAGTTTTACTAAGGAAGAAATTGGTTTTCTGACCCTATGGACTCAGAACAGCACATAAAGTCACAGATGACATTATCCTATAATTCCATTGTTTGCAATTTTGTGGGAAAGATGTTGTCTTCAATGTCATTGCCATCTTCAACATTGTCACTCACATCTCAGGCACATGTACATTGTTGAGTAAGGGTCATACCAGAAGCTAATAGCTTGTAAGTTATACCAAATCACTGTAGAACTGATTACATCATTTTTGTAGGAGTACATAGTTCTAAATGTTCTCAAAACATATGATCAACTTAGTTTAAAAGGTCATGTAAAATTTCACTTTATAAAGGGTTTTTACAAAGAGTCTTTCCCATAAAGTCAATTCTACACTGATACTTTATGTTTCCTTTGTCAACTTAATTTGTTCATCATCTTTATGAGCTGCCCCCCAAAGTATCAGGACATGAAAAATAAAAACCCTGTGCCAGAATATAACATGAATGATCTATAACCCAGTAGTGTTTTCACATCTATCTATCTATAGGTCTGGCATTTACTTTCCATGTTAGTATCTGTGGTCTTCTACACCCTCAACAGCATCGCTACACAAACTTCCAAGCTTAATATAGCCTGCTTCTCTAAGCTTTCTCAAATTTGACCCATACACCAGTTCCACAACCTTCTGAACAATGTATTCCATGGCAGTCAAAACAGCTCCACTTCTTGGCAACAATTTTATACATTAGTTAGCTTTCTGTCCCTGTGATAAAATGGCTGAGAGAGTCTGTAAGAAGGAAAAGTTTACTTTTGTTCTTATTCTGAATCTATGACTTTGTTCTTGTTGCTCTACATCTGTGTTGACATTGTCTTTCATGGCAGAAAAATTTGGTGGAGGATGCTCATGGTAACTAGGAAGTAAAAGAGAGCTGGTTACAGCTCCCAATAGCTCCTTGAAGGGCATGCTCCAATGACTTCATTTCCTTCCTTTAGGTTATGCCTCTTAGAGCTCCCAAAGCTCCTACTAGCACCACACCCTGGTGACTAATCCTTTATTATAGGGTTCTTTGTGAAACAAGACCATACCATAAAATTGGTCAACCCACTAACTCTGAATATCTAAGATGTTGAAAAAATTAACACCTCATCCTGAAAGAACATGATCCTTTTGGTATAACATCAATTATACTAAAATGTGATATGCCTGATAACTGAGTTTTCCTCTCTACACTTTTTTTGTTCTCAATCTTTTAGTCATACCATACTTATCCTATTATATATGATACACAATTGCTCCTGAAGGAAAGCTACTTAAAAACCTTTCCAGTGCTTTCTCAAGTTCTATCTAACATAAATCTCAAAACTTTTCCAACAAATCATACCATGGGTTTTGCATGTATATATGTGAGGTATGTGTATACATGCGTATATGTGGATGGGGGGGGCTCACATACCTCTGTGTGATTACAAAGGCCAGGGGATGGGCTTGAATGTCCTCCTTTACCACTCACTGCACATTACATTTGAAACAATGTCTCTCACTAAACCTGAGCTCACTTTTAAAATTTTTTTGAATTATTTTATTTATTATTTTGTATTTATTTAAAAATATTTTTGAGTTTTTGTGCATTTCATATCTTAATTAAACTTAGACTCTCTCCCCCATCCATGCCCTCCATATCCCCCCCAACTGGATTTTATGTGTTCTGCCATATATGTCAAGTCCTATCCAGTCAAGCATTTGCACCCAAATGTTCCTCAGCACAAGTTCATCATCTAGAGTCGCTCCTATAAAGATCTGCTCTCCCTCACCTTGCACTAATCAGTTGCCAATAGTTCTTTAGAGAAGGTTGGGGCTAGCTGCTCATTTCCTCAGTCTATGCTGGTTTTTTTGTCTGGCTGAGTCAGCATGGGTCTTGCGCATGCTGTCACCATTGTTCCAAGTTCATATGAGGAAGTGCCCAGAGGACTGAAAAACTCTTGTTTTCTTATGTTCATGCACCAACCCTAGTTCTTACTATCTTTCTGCCACGACTTCTGCAATGGTCCCTGTGCCGTGGTGGGTAACTGAGCTCATGTTTTTCATTGGGCTAGCAACAGCTGGCCTTGTTTATTCTCCTATGTCTGCTCTGCTGAGTGCTGGGATTACAGGAACAGGCTGGCACATCAGCTTGTATTTGGACACTGGAATCTGAGTTCTGCTTTTCATGCTTGAGCAGAAAGTGTTCTCAACTGCCAGGCCACTTCTCCAGATATCCAATGCATAGCCACTTTTCTTTGTGTTTCATTCATCAATCATGTAGTTGGTCTTGACATGTACTGTAGAGTACATGTTCAGACAAACTAAAATGAGTTGGATATAAAACTAAACACATGGTGGCTGACAACTGTCCACAACTGTAGTTCCAGGAGAATACAACACCCTCTCTGACCTCCACAGGCATTGTAAACATGGGTGCATTTATACACATGCAGGCAATACACTCAAAAATTTAAAAAACCTAAACAATATACTGAGTTTGAGACAAAAATTAGAAGAATATATATATATATATATATAAGCATATAAAGCATACTGGAAAATAACTCATTCAGACATTGTGTTGCTATATTTGTGTGAAAACATTGCCAATATTTTAATTTTAATTGCTTTGTGAATGTTAATTCTTCCACATTTTATATAAGCACTTAATATTTTAACTAGAATTTTATATAATTATACAATATTTAAACACAATATCTATATCAATACATATTTTTCAATAAATCCTGAAAGATTAATTTAGTTCTTCCCTGAAACAAAGTGATTCTATTTAGAATCTTCCCAGAAACAAAGTGATTATATTTATTACTACAAACTAGTTAGAGGAGGGTATATAACTTGCAGTAAATTCAGTTCCATGATTTTTCTTTGAATATTCATTTTTCTACCAATTATTATATAAAATGAATATGTTCTTATATTTTTTTCTCGCTATATTATGAGGTAGATAAAATTATATATTCAATGAATATCTTCTGTGAAGCAGATGAAAATAAACACATTTAAATTAGTATGATGTTCATTTAAACCAAACTATGTAGCACTCTGGCTGAACAATCTCAGTAAACAAGTCTTTTGAGATGTTTCACTTATTAACTGATATGCTACGGAATCCTGAGATATTACTCTCGGGCCCAAAGCTGGGCCTTCCATACAGTGATTTATAGTTTAAGTGGGCTGAATCATCACCCATCCCTAGGAAAGTTAAAATCAAATTCATTGCAGACAATTAAGATAAACAATCAATGCTTCAAAGAAAAATTCAGTTCCCCAAAGGAGGTCACCACAGTTTAAGGACAAAGTCCTAAATGAAACATATTCATTCCTCCATCTCACTAGGTGAAGAGACAAATATAAATTATCATTGTCACAAAGTATTTTATGATAAAAATGCAAAGAATAAGCAATCTGTAACAAGGAACACTGACTTCATTTTAATCAACAGCACTGAAAGTAAAGCCTGGGTTGCACATATTAGCTTTTCTGGATATCAAAGTGAAATTACTATTTCCGAAATACAGTCACTCTAAGTTTCAGCCACCAATGAAGAAAGAAAATGGAGAAAATGACACTTATTAAAGGCTCTATTTGTAAATGTAGATGTGATGTTCAAATTGAGATTTTCTTTAGAGACAGGATCTCACTGTGTAGCCACAAGAGGCCTGGAACTGGCTGTATAGACCATCCCAGGCTAGCCTTGAGCTCAAAGAGATCTGCCTGCCTCTGCCTCCCAAGTGCTGAGATTAAAGGCATGTGCCACCACACCTGGACAAATTGGCTGGACAAATTGAGATCTTAGTGGTATTTCTTAGGGCTTCCAAACAAGTTTCATGAAATCAAGAGACTCTGTCAGAAATATTTCTCAAAGTCAGTACTTACCCTGCTGCCAGTCCAGGTGTCTTAATGAACATCCCTAGTATCACCCAAAGCTCAGCTTAGTTTCTCTCTCCCTTCTTGCATTCACATTTCAGTTTTCATTAGTCTTGTAAACACTATCATTTGACCACAATGTATTAGATCCTAGACACCAGGAAAATGTCAGGGAATAAATGAACTGAGGATAGCTTGAGGATAGCTGTATTAGTCAATTTTCTCTTGCTATAACAAAATATTTGAGGTTTTGCAATATTGAAAGATTTTTTTCACTTCAGTTTTAGGGACTAAATGTCCCAGGTGGCCAGCTCTACTGATTAGGTCTATGGAGAGTGGAGAGAGCCTTTTGGCTGCATCAAAACATAATAAGGACATCATGATGCAAATGCATGTGAGAGGAGAGAGAACACATCATGTGGTAAAACAGGAGGCAATTGGGATTCAGAGGCTAGGCTTGCCCTTTTGTAACAACTCACTCCTGTGGGAATGAACTGACAAACCAACATACCAGAGAACTATAATAAATCCTTCCAAAGACAGTGTTATCAATAACTTCGTTGTCTTCCACCTGTTTCTAACCCAGAAGAGTCCATAGTCTTTCTTTTTTTTTTTTAATTGTCTTTATTATTTTTATTTTTATTTCTTATGAATGTATTGCCTACTTGCATGTGAGTGCACCTGTGTCATGCAATTCCTGTGGAGGTCAGAAGAGGGTGTCAGATCCCCTGGAAGTGGAGTTACAAATGGTTGTTAGCTGCCATGTGTATGCTGGGATCTGAATCCAGGTCTTCTGCAAAAGCAGCCAGTGCACTTAACCACTGAACCATCTCTCCAGGCTGAGTCCATGGTCTTTCAACATTACCATACATAAGACAAGAATTTAGCACATGTACCATTAAGAATACACTGAAGCTATAGTTAGTTGTTCATTGGCTTAAACTAAAGTTTCCCCTACACAATAGGAAGGATGTGATTAGAGAACATATTTCCAGAGTATCTTATTTAGACATGTCAGGCTGACCAATACAAATTGTTTTTCTAGCAAAATAGAAGATGGGGATAGATGAGTTCAAAAGAGATCTCAAAGTAGGGCTATAGAGATGACTCAGTGGGTAGAGCACATGCCACAAAAGCACATGAGGCCCCAAGTTTGAACCCCCAAAACCAACATACATCTGGACAAGATAGAGCAAAACTGTATCCCAGTGTTCTAGAATGCCACAGGAGGGAGAGACAGGAAAATCGACTTCTCAGACCAGCTAATCAGTCACAAACAGCAGAAAAGAAGAGCTCTTGCTTCAAATAAGGTGGCAGGCAAGGACTGTCACCTAAAGTTGTCCTCTAACCTCCACATGTGATATGCAAACCCATAAGCACATATATGAAAACACACACACACACACACACACACTTAGGAACACACAAAGAAAACTAAATGAAAAATAAACCATACCAACTTAAAAGAGAATGAGAAACTGTCTTCTGTGAACTGAAGGAAGCATAGCAGTGTTATTAGAGTATAAGGACAAGAAGAGAAGGAAGCAGCAAGGGGTGAGGCTTTCATGTTTCTGCCATGAAAGACTTCATTTGCTTTTAATCCTAGAGATATGTAAAGTTATCATTCTAACCATTCTGTCCAAGATGCTCTACAGGAAAGCAAGGAGCAACTGTTGGAATGTTCTGAGAGAGAATGAAAGAATGGGAAACATGTTGGCAACAGAGAGTATCCAGGGCAGAACTAACTAGCATGCTGCCAATTACTGGAGTCTGGAGAAGCAAGATGGCAGTCCAACAGGTTGGAAAAGAACAGCAGGCAGATGGGAGAAAGGCAAAATTTACGCTGTCATAGAAACATTGAGAGTAGTGTTTCCTCAAAGAAGGAAAGATAAATCTGGAGTCCAGATGTTGGTTTCTAGAGTCTTTGCATGATTTAAGAAGCAGGCTTCTTAAAGGAAACAGATGAAGGCTGCTGAGATAGCTTAGTAGTTCAAGTGTTTGTCTTGTAAGCACAAGGACCTGAGTTTGATCCCCAGATTCCATGTAAGAAAAAGCCAGTGTGATAGTGCATGCTTGTAATTTCAGCATTAGAAAGGAGGACACAGGCAGATTATTGGCACTGACTGGGTAGCCAGACTGACTGGCCTAGTTGATGAGTTTTGGGCGACCAGTGAAATAACCCTATTTCAAACAAAAACAAGAAACAAAGAAAAGTGAACTATGTGTGTCCTAGTTAGCCTTTAATTGTCAACTTGACAAAGCTAGAGTCATCTAAGAAGGGAATCTCAGTAAAGGGATTTCCCAGATCTAATTTTACTGTGGTTATAATAAGAATGAGATTTTAAAACAACTCATTGATGTCTGCAAGTCAAAGTGATCCAGGAGACAGTTCAGAGGGATAGTAGTAAACACAACTGTGAAAACCTGAAAAAGAAAATAAATAGATTAGCACTTAATTATAACTCAGAATATAAAATATCTGTGAGTTTACATGTATAACAATAAGTCTTTTAACAAAAAATAACTCAAAGTTTTTTCATTGAATTTTTGCACTTTTCATATAATATAATCTGATGGTATTTAGATCCTTTCTCCATCTGCTCCGCTCCTTATTGCCGCCTGCCCAATTTAATGAACTCTGTTATACATACAATAAGACCTCTAGATGTTAATTTGTGTCTCCAAATATCCTTCAGTTGTGGGTCCATCCACTGGGGCCTGGTTAACCTACCAAGTGTCCCATGTTTGAAAGAGACTGTTTCTGCCCTCCCAGCAGCCATCTGTTGCCACAATTTCCTTAGGTGGGGTTGGAGCTACTTTCCCACTTCCCCATGCCTGTGCTGGGATTTTTTTTCTGTTTTGAACATGCACGGACTTGTGCATGTGTGACAAAGTTTACTTTAAGATTTACATATTTTTAAATATTTGTGTGTGTGTGTGTGTGTGTGTGTGTGTGTGTGTGTGTGTGTATGCATGCACGCAATAGCGCCTCGGTGAATTTATACATATCACATGCATGCAGGTGCCCATGGGGGTCAGAAAAGGGTGTCAGATCCCTGCATATGGGTGCTGGAAAATGAACCTGTGTCTTCTGAAAAAGTACTAATTGCTCTTAATGGTTGATCCATCTATCTAACCTCAAGAAACTTTCTTTTTAAAGATTATCTCAACAAGTGTTACAGATTGCAAAAATTTCTTCATATTTAAAGACACAAAGCATAATTTCTCAGTCTTTGGGTATGGACTGCTGCATCTGGTGACTGACTCCCTTCCAAAGAAATAAAATAGTTCTATTAGTCAGGGTTCTCTAAAGAAACAGAACCAGTAGAATGAATATATATATATATATTTATCAGCTTAGCTCAAAGGATAGACTCTGAGTAGTCCAACAATGACTGCACCACACTGGAGAGGCTGAGAATCCGTAGCCCCTCAGTCCACAAGGCTGGATGTCTCAGTAGTGCCAATCTGGCACTGAAGGTCTGACAAATTCCAAAAGATCAGCAGCAAGATGAACTCACCAGTGAGAGAGAAGGCAAGCAGCAAAAAGCCCGGCATTCTCCTCTGCCTTGGTCTTTTATTCCGGCTGCCATCAGAAGGTAACGCCCACATTTAGGGTGTGTCTTCCGGCTTTGGATGATCCAATCAAGAAGATCTCTTTCATTTCAGTTAATCCCAGATCCAATCAAGTTGACACCCAGGATTAGCCATCACAAGTCCACCCTTTGTCAACTTGACACACAATAGTATCTC
>NW_008328003.1:401075-406142 GCF_000622305.1 Nannospalax galili
CAAGTTGACACCAAATTTTGTGATTAGCCATGATAAGTCCACCCCTTGTCAACTTGACACCCAAATTTTCAAATAAAAACAATGGTGAGGTCATAATTTCACCTAACATGACATGACTATCCCATCATACAATGACCAGTGCATTATATATCTTAGAGTAGGTGATAAGGTCTTCAAGGAATGCTTAGTCCTTTAGTATCTCGTAACCCAATATGATCATATAGGTTCACAACACTTAACCACTTATCTCAATTACACATTCAAAAAAAGAATAACACAAGTATCTGCTTTTAACATGTGTATACTTGCACAAGCCTATTCTTAACCAAATAGGACAAAAATACTTGTCAATTACAATCCACGTTTCTGCAACTGGTCACGTGGCCTAAGTTGGTATTTGTAACTACCTTCCTCTACTACCCATTCTGTATTTCCTCCACCATCAGCAACCACCTCTGAAGGTCTTGGCTCTTTCCCTGGAGGAGTGACCCATACATTCATCCCTGAAGGGTCTGGGCCCTTTGTTGTCCTGTCTGGATTGGGTTGTTGCAGTTTCCCATTGACCTTAATCAAAGGACATGGTAACACCAAAAGTCACCCTAAGGAATCTCCTGCCTTCCATATATAATCTTCATTACCGCCATTGTGAAGAACAGGTCCAATTTCCCACTGGTAGTTTGGGTCAATCACCCCTCCTAATACTGTTACTTTTTTCTTAGCCTGCTACTTAAGGGCATCAGAAGCCCAAAGTGTCCAGGGGGAAGACTTAGCTTCTAGTTCAATGGAATGTTTGTTGTCTCTCCTGGCAGAAGCACTCCCTCTTCTGGAACCAAAACATCCAAGCCAGTAGAGTGCAGTCGAGAGTACAGGAAGCAAAAATTTTCATAGAGGGTCACCAGGGGTGTGAGTGAAATCATTCCCACTTCCACCCCTTGATTCCTGGACCCATGAATCCTGGCTATAGGGGAAATTGTACCATATATTGGAAACTGATTCAAAGCATACACTGCCTTCTGGAGGACCCTGCCCCAGCCCTACAGGCTATTGCCACCTAACTGGTGCTGTAACTCTGTCTTTAAGAGACCATTCCATCGTTCTATCAAGCCAGCTGCTTCAGGATGGTGGGGAACATGGTAAGACCAATGGATTCCATGACCATGGGCCCACTGTCGCACTTCTTTGGCTGTGAAGTGAGTTCCCTGGTCAGAAGTGATGCTGTGTGGAATACCATGACGGTGGATAAGGCATTCTGTAAGTCCCTGGATGGTAGTTTTGGCAGAAGCATTACATGCAGGAAAGTCAAATCCATAACCAGAATAAGTGTCTATTCCTGTAAGGACAAAATGATGTCCCCTCCAAGATGGCAGTGGTCCAATGTAGTCAACCTGCCACCAGGTTGCAGGTTGGTTGCCACGGGGAACAGTGCCATATCAGGGGCTCAGTGTTGGTCTCTACTGTTGGCAGATCTGGCACTCAGCAGCAGCTGTAGCCAGGTCAGCTTTTGTGAGTGGGAGTCCATGCTGTCAAGCCCATGCATAACCTCCATCTCTGCACCATGGCAACTTTGTTCATGGACCTATTGAGCAATGACAGGGCTAGCTGAAGAAACAGGCTGACAGTCCACATAGCGGGTCATCCAATCTACTTGATTATTGAACTCATCTTCTGCTGAAGCCACTTTTTGATGAGCATTTACATGAGACACAAGTATGTTCACACCCTTTACCCATTTGGAGAGATCTAGCTACATATTTCTCCCCCAAAAGTCTTTCTCACCAATTTTCCAATCATGCTCCTTCCAAGTCCCTGACCATCCAGCCAAACCATTGGCTACAGCCCATTAATCAGTATATAATCGCACTTCTGGCCATTTCTCCTTCCAAGCAAAATGCACGACCATGTGTACTGCCCGAAGTTCTTCCCACTGTGAAGACATTCCTTCCCCAGTGTCCTTCAGGGTTTTTCCAGAAATTGGCTGTAATGCTGCAGCTGTCCACTTCTGAGTAGTGCCTGCATAGCATGCAGAACCATCTATAAATCAAGTGCTAGTCTTCTCTTCCTCAGTCAACTGATCACAGGGCACACCCCATGAAGGTGCATGCTTGAGAACAGGAGGCATCATAACAAGAGTAGGAACCATAGGCATTTGGGTAACTTCTTCATGTAACTTGCTTGTGCCCTCCGGACCTGCTCGAGCCTGATCACGTATAACAAACTTCCATTTAATAATGGATTGTTGCTGTGCATGGCCTACTTTATGGCTTGGGGGCTCAGATAACACCCAGCTCATGACGGGCAGCTCCAGTCTCATGGTGACTTGGTGTCCCTTGTCAAACGTTCAGTTTCCAATAAGGCCAAATAGCAGGCTAAGAGCTGTCTCTCAAAGGGAGAATAGTTGTCCTCAGATGAAGGCAAAGCCTTACTCCAAAATCCCAATGGCCTCTGCTGTGATTCCCCTTTGGGGGCTTGCCAGAGACTCCAAACAGCATCTTTATCTGCCACTGATACCTCAAGCACCATCAGGTCTGCTGGATCATATGGCCCAAGGGGCAGAGCAGCTTGGACAGCAGCCTGGACCTGTTGAAGGGCCCTTTCCTGTTCCAGGCCCCACTCAAAGGTAGCTGCCTTCCGAGTCACTTGATATATGGGTTGTAGTAATACACCCAGATGAGGAATGTGCTGCCTCCAGAATCCAAACAGGCCCACCAAGCATTGTGCTTCTTTCTTAGTGGAGGGAGGGGCCAAATGCAACAACTTATTCTTCACCTTAGAAGGAATGTCTCTGCATGCTCCATACCACTGAACTCCTAGAAATTTCACTGAGGTAGAAGACCCTTGAATTTTGGTTGGATTTATTTCCCATCCTCTCCTGTGCATATGCTTAATCAACAAGTTGAGACTGTCTGCTACCTCCTGCTCACAGGATCCAATCAGCATAACATCATCAATATAGTGGACCAGTGTGATATTTTGTGGAAGAGTCAGGCAATCAAGATCCCTTCGAACCAAGTTATGGCACAGTGCTGGAGAGTTAATATACCCTTGAGGCAGGACAGTAAAGGTATACCGTTGGCCTTGCCAGCTGAAAGCAAATTGCTTCTGGTGGTCCTTATGAACTGGTATCAAGAAGAAAGCATTTGCCAAGTCAATAGCTGCATACCAGGTACCAGGAGACATATTAATCTGTTCTAGTAAGGAAACCACATCTGGTACACCAGCTGAAATTGGAGTCATTACTTGAGTAAGTTTTCGATAGTCAACTGCCATTCTCCATGACCCATCTGTCTTCTGCACAGGCCAAATAGGAGAGTTAAAGGGAGATGTGGTGGGAATCACCACCCCTGCATCTTTCAAATCCTTGATGGTAGCACTGATTTCTGCAATCCCTCCAGGGATGTGATACTGTTTTTGGTTCACTATTTTCCCTGGCAGAGGCAATTCCAGTGGTTTCCATTTGGCCTTTCCAACCATAATAGCCCTCACTCCACAGGTCAGGGAACCAATGTGGGGATTCTGCCAATTCCTAAGTATATCTATCCCAATTATACATTTTGGTACTGGGGAAATAACCACAGGATGAGTTCAGGGACCCACTGGACCCACTGTTAGTGGGCCAAAACTCCATTTATCACCTGACCTCCATAAGCCCCTACTTTAACTGGAGGGCCACAATGCTTTTTAGGATCTCCTGGAATCAGTGTCAACTCAGAACCAGTATCCAATAGGCCGCGGAATGTCTGATTATTTCCTTTACCCCAATGTACAGTTACTGTAGTAAAAGGCTGTAGGTCCCTCTGGGGAAGGATGGGTGAGGGGCGAACAGCATAACTCTTTGGTACTGTGACAAAGTCTTTCCTCAAGGGCACCTGGCCTTCCCTTCATTCGAGGGGTTCTGGGTCTGTAAACTGTCTCAAGTCTGGAAATTGGTTGACTGAGCGAGATTCTCTATTGCTACGATCCAATACTGACTTCCTGTCATTCATCCTAGAGCTTTTCTGTTTATATAGATCAAATAAAAACTTCGTAGGCTTCTTATGTATGTGGTCCCTGGAAACACCATGATTGATTAGTCAGTACCACAGATCCATTCAAGTCATACCATTGTAGGTATTGTTTTGCCTTTGCTGCCCATTATGATAAGTACTCTCACCTTGCTCTTTGGTAATTCAATACTGCCATCTGACCCCTACTCTGAGGTCCTGTTACACCTATTATATTTACATTTAATTTGCGTAATTGAGCAGCAGCATCTCCAACTGTAAGATTCATTCAGCATAAGGAAAAAAGCAAAAACAAGGCTCTTCAAAAGTTCTGGTGTCTCTCTCAGTACTTTCCATCTTATAAAATCAGTAAAAGGCATGTCCTCTGGGCCCTCCCATTGTGGAGGATTTGGTGTTGCACTGTAAATGCACTCGAGCATACCAATTTGCCTGACCCTTACAATCCCTTCATCAACACTAAGCCAAGGCATATCAGGTATCTCCAGCTCTTTGTCAGTAGGCCATCTTTTGATAAATACCTCAGACAACCAATCAAATAAACTTTTAATAGCCTTTTTAACTGCACGAGCTTCCATATTAAATCTAGAATCTCTAGTCAGGGGGCCCATGTCAATAAACTCAGCCTGATCCAATTTTATGTTCCTTCCACCATTATCCCATACCATTAAAATCCATTCCAAGACATATTCATTAGATTTCTGTTTGAAAGAATTAGCAAATTCACTAAGTTCTTTAGTGGTGTAGCATACCTCCTCATGGTCCACACTTTCTATCTCTCCTCTAGGGGCCTGCTTAGATTTCAGTCTGGTTATAGGCCTAGAGGCAATAATAACTGGGCCCTGAGGGATATCAGCTTCATTTTGCTGAATGGGATTAGCTTCCTCAATGGGATTAGTTGCCTCAGGCAAGGGTGGAGAGGGTGGGTCTGCTGAGGGTGGGGCAATTAGTTCATCAGGTGAATCAAATTCCTCAGCATCTGAGGATTCTAAATCCTCAGCCTCCTCAGGGTTCTCCCAAACATCTCCATCCCACATGTCAGGATTCCAATCTTTTCCTACCAATGCCC
>NW_008328003.1:406407-422309 GCF_000622305.1 Nannospalax galili
ATCTTCATCATTATATCCAGAGATGCTAGAAGTAACCAGCCAGCATCATTATTTTTCTTATTTTTCCACAAATCATCAAATGTTTTATGCATAAAGTCACTAAATTTCTTGCTCTTCACAAGAGATGAGTTAGGAGATTCAAACGGGTCTATCTCCATAATTGTTTCAAATAGTCTACACCACTGATTTTCAGTAATCTCCATGCTATCTGAAGACTCTGAGTTGGAGAGCCTGCTCCAAATACCAACAAGCTAATCAAAGAAATTCATCCTTTCAATTCTGTTTTTCTAGAACCACTCCTGGTACCACAATCTGTATTAGTTAGGGTTCTCCAAAGAAACAGAACTGGTAGAATGAATATAGCTCACAGGATAGAGTCCGAGTAGTCCAACAATGGCTGAACCACACTGGAGAGGCTGAGAATCCGTAGCCCCTCAGTCCACAAGGCTGGATTTCTCAGTAGTCCCAATCTGGTGCTGAAGGTCTGAAAAATTCCAAAAGATCAGCTAGTCTTCAGTCTACAGCAGCAAGACGAACTCACCAGTGAGAGAGAAGGCAAGCATCAAGAAGCCCAGCATTCTCCTCTGTGGTGGTCTTTTATACCGGCTGCCATCAGAAGGTAATGCCCACATTAAGGGTGTGTCTTCCGGCTTTAGATGATCCAATCAAGAAGATCTCTTTCATTTCAGTTAATCCCAGATCCAATGAAGTTGACACCCAGGATTAGCTATCACAATAGTGAAAGGGAAGAAGTAAATGTGAATTTACAACGTTATCCCGACCCACATGAACAGGGATAAGTCAAATTAATAATATTCACAATTGACCTGATGAGATAAAGTCACATTTGACCTCTATGGTTTTCCTCTCATAGGCCTATAACTTCGGTTTAAATGTAAGAAGCCCTACTGGATGAACATTCTGCAAATTATATGTTATAATTCTCTGAGCTTTCAAGGATATCACAAGTAAGATAAATTAGAAAAACTACCAAAGCCAAGAGGGCCTAAAGAGACATGATGACTAACTGTGATGCTGTACCTTGGATGGGGTACTAGAATGGAAAGGGTCAGGAAATGATTTAAGATATCTGAATGAAGGATGGAGTTTAGTCAATAAACACTGTGTCAGTATTAGTGCATCAAGTGCGACATGATGCCAATCTAATGTGAGATGCTACTAATGGGGGAAGGGGAGGGATGTGTAGGCTGCAGAAATCTCTTTTATCTTCATAAGAATTCCATGAATAGAAGCTGTTCCAAGTCTTTGCTGAGCTTTAAAGAGTCTCTCCAAAGTCATAGGGGAAAAAAGTGAGCTGAACATAGGAAACAAGGAGGATGTCTGAAGCATATAAAAGTGTATTTACAGGTCCCTAACTGATGGTATAAGAGAGAGGAACATAAGATGAAGGAAATGACCTAAGACAAAATAATATTCCTAAAAAAACAGTAGAGAAATGAATGTCTAAGATTCAGAGATGAGGGGGCTGGAGAGATGGCTCAGCAGTTAACAGCACTGGTTGCTCTTACAGAAGACCAATGTTCAAATTCCAGTACCCACACGATGGCTAACAACCATCTTTAACTCCAGTTCCAGAAGATCCAATGCCCTCTCCTGTCCTCCACAAGCATTTGTGTGACACAGGTGCACTTACACACATGCAGATGTAGTACTCATAGAAAATAAAAATAAATAAACAAATTTTTTAAAGATTCAGAGATGATGAAAAGAAGCATGTAAAGGCTTAGAAGGAATACTTTATTAAGATGTTTTTGATATTGGGACATTGATTCCTCTCCATTGAGATTGGACGCTGTCCTTGTTCAGACCATGGTTTGTTCCTCGGGCAGAAGGATCTGAGATTTGAATTAGTGTGCGGGAGTTTGAACTCAGGATCACTATATCCATGAAAGGCAGATGACAACATTCACTTATGGTGAAGGCAGAACAGGTGCTTAGTTGACCCTATAAGGTGTCTGAAACTCACAGGAAGTTTCAAATGTGCCCCCATGCATCCAGGAGCAAGGACTCTATATTACCACTACCAGTCATAGAATTCCAATTGCCTCAGGAAGTATGTGGTCTTTGGTGAGGAAGATAGGACTGGGCCAGGGCTGACAAGAAGAGGTGTTGGTTGAGGGCCACTGCACAGAACTCAGCAAACAGGCCCTCTGACTGGAGTAAGAATCTCTGCAGCACATCACAACATCTAATATATTTCATACTCTCACCTCTCCTTTTTGAATTTGTCTGATCTTTCTTAGCTATCAATGCTCATAGTTACCAATGTCATCTGGTTTTTTTGCTTAAAAATAAATTTGTTTATTTCTGTTTCTCATTCCCCTTGATGCTTTGTTGTGATTCCTGAAGGACAAAAATGAACTTATGTGGAACAGATGACAGCATTTTCCTCCATATTGTGCAAAAATGTGTTGTTGTTAAGCTCCAGCTGAGTGTTCCAAAGTCCTCCACCAGTTTGAAAAGATCCCACTTAAAAGAACATTGCCTGCCGCTGAACTCAGATATAAATCAGATGTGTACCTTCAAATACTGGAACTGGTGGATGTCACTGAGGCAAAGGTGGTAAGTGATCCACCAAAATGACTTGATGCCTGTAAAGAAAGTATAGCAGGAGACCCCAGTCATCTGACTGTGAAAATCAATCTAGCTTTATTAATCAGGGAAACATTAGCTGTTATCATCAGGACTTCTTTTACATGACAAATTTCTACATGAAATACTTCTCCTATAGAAAATAACAACTCTGTGCCCTTAAGAACATAATTGTCAAATGAAGGCATTTCAAACAATGACTCTGAGTGCCATGGGTGCCGTGAGTGTCACGGGTTACATTTGTTGCACAGAGATAGCAATTTTCTAAATGATATCACAAAGACAGACTTCTAGAAGTCTATTGACCTTCACACAATGAGCCTTCTATCTTCCCTCAGTTGTAGCTCTGATGCAGACAATTTATGTCAGCTCATGTTTCAAGAATAACAGGAGATCAGTTCTTAAGAAGTGCCTTTGAAAAGTAGAGAGATTATTTTAAAATTGAAAATTTCAATAAAGGTTGATACAAAGCACATCCAACATACCTTGAAAAAATAGATGTAGTTTTCCTTTAGCAAAACTAGTGGATCAGGAGCTAGGGAGATGGAAGGCATACTGCTTCCCATGCAAGCTACTGGAGCTTCAGTTCCCCTAGTAAAAACTGGGTGTGGAGTGCACATCTGTGACCCCAGTGCCAAGGGAAAGGTGTTTTACGAAGAGGAAGATTCTCTAGAGCTACTGGCTGTGACAATTTGAATGAGAAGTGTTCCCCATAGGCTCCAAGAATTTGAACACTTGATCAGTTGGTGGTGCTGTTTCGGGAAGTGCATGGAACCTTTAGAAGGTGTGGCTTTGCTGGGGGAGGCACATCACTGGGGTGCACTTTGAGAGTTCAGAGCCAAGGCCCCTTTTCTAGCCTCTCTCTCTCTCTCTCTCTCTCTCTCTCTCTCTCTCTCTCTCTTTCTCTCTCTCTCCTTTCTGTCTGTGCTTGAAGATGTGACATTAGCTTTCTTCCCTGGTTGCCACCTGCCATGCCTCCCTGCTATAATGGGCTCTTTCCCTCTAGAACCATAAGCCAATAAACTATTCCTTCTATAAGTTGCCCTTGTCATGGCATATTATCATAGCAGCAGAAAAGTAATAAATACACTGGTCAAACAGTCTAGCTAATTATTGAGCTCCAGTTTCAGTGAGAGACCCTGTCTCAAGAGAAAAAGTGATGAATAGGGGAATACACCCTACATTGGCTTCTGGCCTCCACATGCATGTGCTCATGCTCACATGTACACACACACGCACATACACACACACACACACACACACATACACACAGAGAAAGAAGAGAGAGAGAGAGAGAGAAAGACAATTAGAAGTTTAGTCTATACCTTTGCTCATATGAGTTAGTACAAGTTACATATCTTTTACCTGAAATACTGGGGATCTAAAGTGTTTCTGATTTGGGAATATTTGCTATTATATATTCAGATTTACTGTGGATAATGACTCAAGTCTAAAAATGAAATTCCTTTAAGAATTTCACATACTCCTCGCACACATGCTAAAGCTAATTTTATAGTCTTTATCACTGTCCTGAGCCAGTTTCCTGTTGTGGTTTTCTGCTGCTGATTACAGGCGTTCTCACTGCTGCAGGGTTTGGAGCAATGTAGATTCAGATCTTCAGGTAAGAGTTGGATAATAGGTTTAGGTCAGAAGCATAGTAGCAACTAAACAAGAAGGCCCATCAAGTCGAAGTTTCAGGAACAAACATCATTGCCACTTCACCCCAGGCCCATCCCAAGGTTTGTAATTGCTTTCCATTTTGAAGATTTATTTTCTTGGACTGCAAGATGGTTCATTGTATATGTCGTTATGCATGTATGAGGACATGACTTCAAATCCTAGCACTCACATGAAAAGCTAGGCATGGCTGTACACATGCTTGCAACTGCAGCACTAAGGGTGGTGTGCAGAGAGGAAGACCACTGGAACTCACTGGCTACTGGCCTGGCTCCAGGCTGCATAGAAACCCTTTCTCAAGGACATAAGGTTTCAGAAAGTGATAGAGCAGGATATTCAACTCAAATCAACTCCCTCTTCTGGCCTCCCTAAGCATGAGGGGCTTGCACACCTGTGCGCACATATGTGCATTTACTGCACGGATACAGCTCAAAAAAGAAAGAAAATTCATTTTCTATAAAGATAACTGTCTCAAATTTCTGTAAGCATGCCCCACAAAGCCGAATAGCACTTGTGCTAGAAGCATATAGTTTTAAGAGTCTAGCATCAGTGTGGAGAACGCTTAAAAAACTAAAACTGAACTTACCATTTGGCATATACCCAAAGGATTCATCCTATTGCAGAGACACTTGTACATCCATGTTTGCTGATGCTCTTTTCACAATAGCTAAGAGAAGGAAGAAACCTAAGTGTCCCTCAACTGACAAGTGCATAATGAAAATGTGGAACAATTTACACAGTGGAGTTCTTCACAGTGGTAAAGAAAGATGAAATCATGAAATTTGCAGGTAAATGGATGGAACTAGAAACTGTTATACTAAGTGAAGTAACAGGCTCAGAAAAACAAATGACATATGTTCTTCCTTATATGTGGGTTCTAGAACCAAATTCTTATAAACAAATATCCCAGTCACCATTCATCAAAGAAGCTCATTTCGCTCCAGTCAGAGACTATTACCAAGTAACACAACTGGTCACACATGGACATTGTCTATGCATTGCCTAGGTCTAAGTGACACCTCAACATTTAAGACTCATGGAACATAGAACAGGGATAAAGAAGAGGACACTAATGAATCTCTCAGTTCTCAATAATGAAGCTCCTCATACAGTAGAGGACCAGGAACACAAAAGGTCACAAATAGCTAAAGTGTATAGATCAAGAGTCTGCTGAATGATGGTCCTTGGACAGGACTCCTTTATTACACTTCACCCACCAAAGGCTCAGGGACCATTGCAGAAGAGAGGGCAGAAAGATTGTGAGAGCCAGGGAGGAGATGCATGACTATATGGAAACAGCATCCTACAAGCTCCTGGGAACCTGCTCATATGATTTTATGGCAATGGTGTCAACGTACACAAGTCCCATGCAAACTCAGGCAGACAGTAACCCAGCATAGAACTGGGAAAATGAATAGCAGACCTCAGTCTTATCTGAAGGAATGTTGACAACTGATTGCTGCTGGATGAAGAAGAGCTGATCTTCCTAAGCCAAGGGACGCTGATAGGCTGACTAGACTTGGTGGACGAACTTGCACTGGGGAACGGCTAGGGATACTTACAACCCAGTGGGCCTTAACAGGGATGACAGAGTATGGGCTCCTGTGGCAGGCGGGGGGGGGGGCAGTGCTATGGGAGTGTGCCAAAGGGAATGGGGGTATAAAGATGATTAAGATTGTTTGAGATGTTCTGTATGAAAATCACAAAAATTCAATAAAAAATATCTAAATATTTAAAAAAGAGTCTAGCGCCAAGTGAAAGACAAAAGCTGTTTGTGTATGTTGGTGGCTCCCAGTCCCCTCACAACATGATCATATTTTTTTATGCTCTGAAGTAAAATATCAACACAAGCCTATGTCATAAAACACCCAACTAAATACTGAGAAATATCACCTCTAGCACCCAAATTTGATGTACAAGTTAAAAATTGAATGCATGTGAAGAAATGAACATATTTAACAAAGAAAGGGATAATACCTCATTTTTTGTTAAACTAATATTCCAAACAGACTAGACTTTGGACCAGGCACAAGTGTTAGGCTGTCAGGAAATAAACTTCAAATAGACATCAGAGTTCAAATGAGACAAAGCATCTAGTGTTTGAAATAGGAATAGGCAACATGCAAAATGTACAGCATCAGGGCAGGCGAGACAGCTCAGTGAGGCAAGATTCTTGCTGCCAAGCCTGGCAACCTGAGTTCTTGCTGAGCCAGTTGTCCTCTATCTTTGCATGCATGTCATGGCATGTGACACACGTGTGCATTCATGCACATACACACACAGCTTCAACAGATGAATCTATAGTCTTTGAGAATTTGAAGAGAATAATGATTAAATGGTTCTTAAAGAAATATCTATGTGTTCTAGAATTTTTCTTTCCTATGTTATCATAGCTGTTTCGGGCTCTCTAATAAAGTTTGTGTATCTTCCACTCGTTTGTCGTATCAAGCTGCTCATTAAGGGTTACTTAGTTTTTGGTTACTCTGCTGCCTGAGGAAAGAGTTTAAAGCAATGGAAAACAAATGAAGCAGTGAAAAGTGAAGCATTCATTCATTCATCTATTCATTCAACAACTGTGTTGAGCACAGCATATACTAGGCACAGAACACCGCTAGTTGTTGATTATGATGCGGCCCAAGCCTTGCCCTTTCTATCTGAAAAGGAAAGAGCAGAGAACAATGCAACGGATTGATTTCATCACGTTTCCTAAAGTGGTTGTTTTGAGAATATACAGGCAGAATAAGGAAGCAGGATTTCTTTTCTCTTTTTTGAGACAGGGTCTTGTGTAACTCAGGCTGACCTTGATCTCTCCCTATGTAGCTTAGGATGGTCTTGAGCTCTTGATCCTTCCACCTCCACCTTCCCAAGTGCTAAGATGACATGTATGCTGAGGGCCCAAGCCTGACAGAGTAGATGTAGAAGCGAATTTTTTCTAGTGTAAGTGGTGCTTTATTTGGACCTAAAAGATATAAAAGAGAGCAACAGTGTACTAGGAGTTGAAAAAGAATCAACATATCAAAAAGAAAAAATCTGGTGATAAAAGGCAGAGTAGTGGACTAGAAATGCAAACCATTTTATCTAATACTTGTCTTAATATTGTAAGGAGGAAGATATTGTGCTATTGGAAAAAGCTCTGAATGAACATCCTCTCAAATAAAAACCAAGGAATGTGAGCTAAGGCATGTTATTTCACTTGTCAGGGTCTCCCTGTTTCCATCAGTCCTGAATGAACAATAACTTATTAAACAGCACTGAATGAAGCCAATAAGATTATACATGGGGGAGCACTGTGGAAAATGCAAAGACATGGTCTGCCACTGTGAGGGGCCATTACTGAATGAAGGATTGGAAATTGCATTCAGGAAATGACACCACAATTGGAGACAAAGTGCCATAATATCCAGAGGATACTCATCCATGAGGATCTATGCTTTCTTCAGCTCAGGTGATGCATGGTTGAGAATGAAGTATGACAGTACAGTCAGTGGAGCAGTGGAGTCAGCATATTCTTCTGCATCCTAGCACAAGACACAGTGGGGTAACTGGACTCTTTCATGGATTTTTAGGATTTGGAATGTTGAGTGCACAACATTGCACAATGTATTTGTGTACGTTGGGAAGGCTGTCTGTTCTTACCAGGAAGGTGACTTTTCTAAACGCAAAGAACATTGCAGTGGCATGTACCTGTCACCCAGCTACTTGGAGAGTAGAAGCAGGATTGCTTGCACACAGGAGTTCAAAGGCAGCTTGGCCAGCACAATGAGACTAAGTCTCAAAACACAAACAAAAGAAAATGTTGATGGCCATATTAGGATTTTATTATAAAATTAACAATAGATGAAGGGCTTCTCTCAATCTCTTGTTCATACACTTATATACACATATTTATCAATAACTATTTTTCCACTGTAGTGATCCTGTAAGTTAGAAATTAATATTAGTTGCTTTTGAGCAATCTTAAGCTAAGTAATTTATCCAATATCATACCTCAGTAACTGTCAGAGATGGTATTAGCCCATTATTCTATGACTTCTGTATCATCCATATCCTTATATAACAGGATAATACACCAGGAAAAATAAAAAATAAGGCTTCTAGGTTGAAATGATGTCTATATTACAAAGCATTCCAATA
Organism: Nannospalax galili; assembly: GCF_000622305.1. Taxonomy (NCBI): domain Eukaryota; kingdom Metazoa; phylum Chordata; class Mammalia; order Rodentia; family Spalacidae; genus Nannospalax; species Nannospalax galili. The sequence goes on from NW_008328003.1 coordinate 414,832, forward strand.
TATGACTATACTCTTAACTAAGACATATGACAAAAACTTCTAAAATACTATAAAATATGATATATGCATAAGAATCTCAACAGAGTTGTCATTCAATATAGAATTAAATGGATCATGATTTACAGAAACTCATCCAAGCTATTCCTGGTGGTACATAGGTCTAGTCTTATCAAACTAGCTGTAGATCAACCAAAGTTCAGTCAGATCTTTCAGCCACTTCCCACATGGCTGTGTAGTACTTCATATTGAAGATAATGACATTGATAGGACATTTCTATAAACATAAAGCATATGGATTTTAGCCAAACATCAGTTGAATCCTTTTACTTTAACCTGTGGGTAAGTTGAAGAAAGATGAGCTATAGCCTTAGTTTAGATTACAAATAATTCCCCAAACTGGATGGTGAATATGTAATGGACTTATAGACATCCTTACAGCTAAACCATATTACAATAGCGCCTCATATTAATATTATGAAAGAGAAAATATTCACCAAATATGAAATGGCACTAAATGAGAAATTGTGGGTAATGGTTTAACTTAGAATTCATGTTTTCCAAGTACTAGATAAAGTGATGTGTTAATAGGAACAAATGGAAGTTCCTGCCATGAAAGTTCAAAACTAAAATGCAACAAGAGTGAAGTGAGAATCACTGCTGGTCAATTATCAAGGGCTACAATTCAGTGAGCACACTGACAGGAAGCCAATAGGCTTCTGCAGGCCACTGTAGACATTACAAAAATCCAAAGTCAAAAATGACAATTCAGTTGCTTCAATAGAGTGACAGGGTCTATGACCCAGAAGCAAGAATCTCACTCATGCTCAAGGTCTAGAGACTTCTTTAGGGCTTTACCTCTAAGGACATCAGTGAAGAATCAATCCAAAGAGAAGTTGAACAAAGACAAAGAATAAGCATAGGAAAATTCCAAAAAAATTGTGTAAAGAGGAAAGATTTTCAAACTCAAAATATATGAAGACTCTCCTGCTTCTTTTGATAGTAAATCTGCCTTCTCTTTATGGATAAAGATTTGTTGAAACGATTGGAGCAGTAGCAGGAATCACAGTGACTAGAAGTATAGCACGTTCTAAAGATGGATAAGCACATCTTTGTATCTTCTGTAATTCCTTCTCTGAGAAAGCATGGGGCACCATGCTCCCATGAGGTCCACAGGCTCAAGAACTCCATAAAATTTTCTACATTGCTTAATATTTTTCCCTTCCTTCAATACTCTGAGTTGTATACAAGAAGAATTTTGCATAAGAAGAAAGCTCCTCATATTAGTAACAAAAGACATTCAACAAATAATTTCTTCAACACATGGATAGAAGTTATGATGGTTAATATTATCAACTTGAGAGGATCTATACCTATCTGGGAGACAAGCCTCTGATCCCACCTGCAAGGGATTATCTAGATGAAGTAATTCTGTGCTGTGGGCAGAGGTCCTAGATTTTCACTGAGAAATTGAGTGAGTACCAGAATTCATCACTAAAAATACATTCTTACCAGGCCATGTCACTGATAAATAGAAATGTCAAGATTGAGTTGAATGCTTATTGAGTTTAATCAAAATAAAAGTATTAGGAAAGATTGAGGAAACAATATTCTTTCAGTCATAAGATTCTTAAATATTATAACTATTTGTGGTGATTACAGGAGGGATTCTGAGGAACCAAGATGCACAGACATGCATATACTTACAGAAGCACAGCCCAAGCCAATGACACCATCTCACTATGAAGACCTCTCACCAGCTCTAGGCTCCACCAGCAGGAATCTCAGCATAGTATTGGTGTTCCCTTCTGACTTCCTCAACCCTCCCTTACTGCCAGTTTCGCATCTCATTGTGTCACATATTTAGGTATCCTAAGTACAGGAATTTTTTTCTCTGAAAGCCTGATACGATCTAAAAAGTGCTATAAGATTGGTTTATTCATGAGGTCACATATGCCGTGACCTGTGAGGGACTACACTCACTGTTCTATGATTTCATACATCTTCCTGGAGCTCAACAATCTCTCATTCCAAAGTTGATATCAGCAAAGGATATTAAGAAATTATTATTAAGAAATCATTGTGATGTGCAGTCTTTGATGTTAAGTTGGATAAATACTAATACCCTACAGTTCTTGTGAACAAGAGAGAGGGGTTATCTACTTGCAAAGGCATCTTAATCATCAGGGGATTAGAGAGGAATGTATTTTGAGAAGGAAATGAGTCTTTTTTCTTCATCCTTTCAGGATGTCTAATGCTCCTGCAGCCTGTTGGAACCAGCCTGCGGCTAAGTAGTGTGTCATTGTATACTGAATCAAAAACTTCCATTAATCTCATGTTATTGTAACTACAGTATTTTATTACTTTCCGTTGTGTTACAAATCTCTTCAATGAATCTTCCCAGTGAAATGGAAACTCAAACTGACATTTGATACTGAACACATCATCTAAACATTTCCTCCAGGTTACCAGATCAGAAGAATGTGTAGACTCGAAATATTCAAAGCTACTTCCATCAGAGGGATTTGTGTTTGCAAGTTCTATCTTCCTGAATAAAAATAACTACAGAGTAAGCAGTATCCAAATAAGGTATACAGAATAGGAAGAGAAATAAGTGGAAAACAGAGGTAGGAAGTAAGATTTTCAGAGGAAATCCTAATACTCATTTCCTATGCAAAGGAAAAAAAAGTCACAAAAACCGAGATGAAATGAGTGACCAGAGGAGTGTGTGACAAGAGAGGAAGGGAATGCCCACCGAGTCTCCATGCTGACTAAAGTAAATATCTTTCATTAATTTTAAGAGGAAGTCTTACTTCATTGAGAATACATTTGTAAAAACAATTTAATCACATGCAACATTTACATTTACTTAATGTACAATACTGTTTTATAGACAATTTGGTTGCATTTCAATAATGTTAATTTATTACTTATAGGAAGGAGTTTGAGGAGGGATGAATATGATCAAGACGTGCTGTATGGGATTCTCAAAGAACTAATAAAAATGAGGAAACAAAACAAACGAACAAGAACAAAACAGCTGTCAATGCCGTCTGGGAATGAAGCGGTTCCAAGAGGTGCAACTGAGACTGGGGGAGCTCCATAGAAGTGGGTTTCAAGGGGCCTTGAGGTTTTAAAATACAGATTTGAAGGAAGACAAAAGACAGCTTCCAGGACTGGGGAGAAGACTCAGTGGGTAAAATGCTTCCTGTGCAAGTACGAGGACATAGATTCAGATCCCAAATACCCACATAAAACCCAGGTGTTGCAGTGTACTCCTGTCATCCCTGCTCTGGTGAGCTGGGGACAGGCAGATCCCAGGCTTCCCTGGCCAGCCAATCTAGCTGAAATGTTGAGCTTCGGTTTCAATGAAGAAGCTCTTCCTTAACAAATAAGACGAGGAAAAGTAGATAAAGACTGACAGATGTCAATCCCTGGCCTCCACATGCAAACAATAGTTGAGCACACACATATGCACACCTACACAAAGACATACCACACACACAAACACAAACACACATACACACACACTAGTTCTGAACTAAGGTCACCAGAGTTACCAAGGTGAAAGATCTTGAGGTAAAACAATACGGCTCAATTTTTGGGAATATTGACAACTCTAAAGCCTGACATTTTTGTGCTCTAGAACTTACAGTCTGACTTTAAATAAACAACTTATTCTTTCAGTTGCCGAATTTGTGGTAAGGCAAAAATACTGAACTAAAACATACCCAGAGTACCACATGATTTCTTTTCATAACATGTAACTGTAATTACTACGACAATATTTCTTTCTGCATGAATGTGTGCTTCTCTGGAAGTATGTGTGTATGTCCCGCCCTTGTATAGCAGCAGCAGCTTTATTCCTCATTCTAGTCACAACCGGTGGCTTACAGTACAGTAGAGACTCAATATTAGCCTTAAATGAGGGTCTGTGTTAGCTCACCCTTCCAAATATTGTCGATTAGACAAATGAAAGTATCTGCATCGTAAAGTTCTAAAGGGATGATGTTCTCATGGGTGTCAATCATATAATTTCCATGTGCATCTGGTTTCTTGATCTGATGAATTCCTTTCATTCCGTGATGCAAACAAGACTGAGGCTGTCAGGTGCCAGAGGTCAGGAGACAACATCACCTTCACGGGATGCATCTTGTCTGCTGCTGTGTTTGTCCAGCTTCCAAGCCCTGCACTTAAGCTATGCTCACTACATGAATGAACGGGAAGTTTATAGGATTGTTCTAGGCCATTGGAATCAAACTAATGCCTGATACTACTCTTGGAGAAACCCTCTTGTTTTTCTTTCCTTTTTCTCTCTTCTCCCTTTCTCTCCTTTCTCCAGTCAACCCCACTCTGCTCCTAAAAGTTTTTGTTCATCTGCCCTATAACTGCCAACTTAATGGTGTCAAAGCATATCTTCATGTGTTTGTGTGCTATGATGGGTGGGTGTATGTACACCCACACATTTCTCAGGCAGTCTCCCTTTTCTTTTCCTAGACAGTCCTCACACTGACCTGGAATTCTCCAAGTACACTAGGCTAGCCAGCTAACAAACTCTATGGGACTTCTTGGCTCTGCCTTTCCAAAGTTGGAATTACAAGCCACATCTGGCTTTTTCTATGGGTTCTGGGATTGAGGTCAGTTCCTCAGGCTTTCAAGGCAAGAACTTTACCAGCTGAGTGATTGTCCAAGGCCCTGCCAAAGCAGATCTTGCAGACTGTCTTCTTTCCTGCAGCTGCCAGAACATTCTCCAGACCATTTCCACTCCAGTGATTTCCCACTGTCCTTAGGGAACTTGGACATGTTCAGAGTATGAAAACTGTCATCTCACTCATGAAGACTATGTCAAATGCCAACTCTGTTTTCAAATTCTTTTTATACTTTTACATACAGCACTTTGATTTCAGTGCCTGTTTTGTGAGACTGCTTCCCATTCACATACATATGAACTTGCTCTGGACTATGATTCCCTCAAGGTCAGGAATAAGTCCAGAGTGCCAGTTTCAATTAAACATTTATATATATTCGCCTATCATTTTATCTCTGTTTATAACTGAAGATGATTTAAGACAAGACCTTCATAGGGCATTGATGTGTCAAATAACAAACCTTGAAAGCTGGAAATCCTTATGTCTCTGCTTTAAGGAAAAATCTATGTTGATGATATTAAGATTTTATATTTCACAAAAAGGAAAAGAATAACAGGCATTTTAGACTCTTGTCTGACCTCATTCATGACTTTGAAAAGTGAAGTCCTTCTCAGGGCATTATAACAGCATTGGAACTTTTCTTGCTATATACTGAGTAGGGATGAGGTAGGATATACTGAGACCAGGGGCATATTCATGACTTGAGAGAAATGTCAGTTTAATATATTTGGCCATATCATATGGAACCAATGTTCAATTTTATGTTTCTCTAACTAAGATGAAGTTAGTTTACTGAATAATAAAAATCTCTTTTATTAAAAAATTTCCACATGTCAGATGTTTTTCAGGTTCTGTGTGGTTCTTCGTGGTACCTGGCAGATAAATACCATGATTCTTTACAGTTCAGTCTAGGACCAATCCAAGGGTCACATGGCTGGTTGGGGTCAGAAAAGCCTTCCCAGTGTAAACTTTGCCAGTGCCAACTCTCTTGGCCAGTATACAATTGGCACATGGGTTTGGAAAGGCACAGTTGTCCCTTCAGCTGAGCTGGTTGTCTATACCACCAGGAAAAAAAGAAAAGTCAAAAGATCCAGGGCCACAGGGTCACTCTGTGGGATCAGATGCCTGTCAGTCTCTACTCCTCACCCATTAATGAAAAGTGGGTTAGCTTTTCTGGGCCCAAGATATTAGATATCAATATTTATCCTTCTTTCATTGTCCCAGTTGAAAGCTTCTTAAGTTTGGCCTTATTCATATTTTTTATGGAACATGTCCTGTCATTCAAGTTGCTTAGCTGCATCCATCTTCTCTGCCCACTAGGTGTCAGCAGAAACTCCCAACCAGTTGTGAAGGACCAAATAATTCCAGACATTTGTATCTATTGTCCTTGGCATAGATGGGGATGCCATTGGACAAACCATCCTTAGCTACTGCATTAGGTACTTTTCCATTAATGTGACAAAATATTAAGAAAGACAACTTTAAAAAAAGACAGCTTTCTTTTGGCTCATGGTTTCAGAGGGTTCTGTCCACAGTTGATTGACTCATCCACTTGAGCAGAACACCAAGGAAATAGGAACATGTGGAACTGTTCACATCAAGTCTGACCAGGAATCAGAGAGAGAGTAATATGATGCATGCCTGGATTTCTCCTTTTGTTTTAAACCCTTTTATTCTGCCTGCTAATCCCCCTGTCACCTTCATCCATTAGATGATGCTATGCATGTTCTGTTTAGGGTGGGTCTCCCCCTTAGTCAATCCTTTCTGGATTTGTCCTCACAGATATACCCCAGAGGCTTCTCTTATCAGTTGCCTAGTTAATTCTGAATCTAGTTAAGTCGACAGTGAAGATGAACCATTACTGCTAAGAACCGCCTCCTTGGGAGAATGATCAATGAAACAAAAATTAAAGGAACTGAACTCTAGTCGTACTGCAAATCACATAATTTTTAAAACTTCAGGTTCTCATCTGTAAAATGTATGCTATATATGAATCCTAGGATTGTTGGAAGAACAATAGTACAAATATCAAACTGAAAAGTTGCTATTAAAACAGCTGTAAGAATCATGGTATTTAGCTCTCTCTATGAACTATATAGAGTGTAAAAAGAGTTGTAGCCTACAGTATTGAAAACGCTGAGTCCTTCTCCTGGGTCTACTTCAAGCTCCTATGCCTCTTTGGTTAGGGCACTTCAGCCTGCTGAAACAATAGTAAAATTGTGTATTACTGCTATAACCTTGACTGCTATTGTTATTATCAATTTCATTACTTTCACAACAGTATGCCAATTCATGTGGAGAATTTTTCCTCCCTCACCAGGTGTAGTCACTGTGAAGAAGATCCAGGTACCTGCCTTCTTCTCTACAAGTCCAGCAGCAGACCCCTCCCTCTTCCTATCCACCAGACCAGTTGTTCTGTGAACTCCTCATAGTCCTATATGTTTTTGATTTGTTTATCTGCCCATTGGGCACAATTACGTTTTGTCCTCTGTTTCTATACTATTTTAAAAAAAACTTTTAAAAAAACTTTATTGAGAATTTTATACATGCTTATAAGTTATAAGGGTTTGATCAAATCCATGCCCACTCCCTCCCCTCCAACACCTCCCATATCTCCCCATCACTTTTTTCTGACCAACTTCGTGTATTCTTTCTTTCTTTCTTTCTTTTTCTTTCTTTCTTTCTTTCTTTCTTCCTTCCTTCCTTCCTTCCTTCCTTTCTTTCTTATTTCTTTCTTTCTTCTTTCATTATTTATTTAATAATGACATAATTAAAAGAAGTATTTCATTACAACAGCAGTACATATTCAATAACAATTTCCAGAGCTAAGAT
>NW_008328003.1:422366-434051 GCF_000622305.1 Nannospalax galili
CCCAGCTGTCCTGGAACTCACTATGTAGACCAGGCTGGCCTGGAACTCACAAAGATCCGCCTGCCTCTGCCTCCCAAGTGGGATTAAAGGTGTGCGCCATCATGCCCAGCAGAAAAACTCATTTTTAATGCAACTAACACTTAGATGTTTGCACATGCATCTCTAATCTCTATATATCTGATTATTACTAGTCACAATCAATTACTTTCTGAGATTTTTGGCACCTGAGAATGGATCTAAACTCATTAGTTAGATTTCAATGGTAATGTTTTTCACATCTACTAATTAACATGAAGGAAATTTTTATGTTTTTTCCTCAAATATGTCTTTTTTATTTATTGATTTTTTGTATGTATTTCACACCGAGCATCCCAAACAATCATATTCATCTGTATACCCACATCCCAAATGACACCCTCCAATGCCATGCCACTGCCCCCCGCTGAAGCCAATATACTCTGTCATCCCTGTCACTGTCCACTGTATTGTCAGTACCCTGAGCTGTTCCCCAGTGCTTGTCCATCTGCTGAGTCTAGTCAGCCTATCTATAATTCCTTGTTTCAAGAAGAACAGCTTTTATTCATCTAGCAGCAAGCTGTTGCCAATATTCCTTCAGATAATATTGGGGTCTGCTGTTCATTTTCCTAATTCTGTGCTGGGTTATTATCTGGGAGTCTCTTGGGCCACCCTGGCCAACAGCTCAAAGGAAGGTACCTCCTGTCTGGCATTGTTTCTTATTATGTAGCCTTTAGCTATACACATGGACTCTTAAAGAATTATACTGATCCCTTTAATCTTTAGTTATACTTTCCTGCAGTTGGCCCAGATAAACCAATTTATTTTTGCTCTTAAGGTCATTTGAAGATTTGTTCCTTAGGGGTCACATGGGCTTAGGAGGAGCCTCTGGCTCTTTTCCTCTACCAGTTCCATCTATGTGAAGAGAAGTCAAAGGTCCTGCTTGACCATGGATGGCTTCACTTGGAAGCATGGAGGAAATGTTTCCTCTGAGATGAACCTCCTCTTTGTAGACTAGACACTGGTTCAAGTCCATCTCATGGGGTCTCCATGGCCTCCCTGAACAAGAGTACAGGTGACTCCCTATAGTTACAGGACACTTTGAGAGATGTTCCATAGTCCCCTGAAACTTAGTCGACCTTAGAGGGCAAGGGGCAAAAACTGTCCTTTAAGTCCCTCTGACCAAATTAGTATAGGCCTCAAAGTATGGCTGTTAAACATCCAATAAGGTTAGTTCCAGGAGTCTGGCACTCTTAATTACCATGTTCCATGTAGATAAACCCTGGGCAAAGACCAAATGTTCTCAGTTAAACCTTGGCTAGACATATATTATATTCCTTGATCTAGTTGTATGTATAATTTGTGAGTAGATTGTTGGACTAATATAGTTACCTCTGTTTTTTTTTTAAAACTAGCTAGGCAGTATTTATCTCTCACATTGTCTAACCCTTCCACCATGTTTTCCCCATTTAAAATGTTCCAAATTTTCCCATTTCTCCCTTAAAAATACCCTTCTCCTATGGTCCCATCTCTCTTGAACTCCTTCTTTCCCTTTATCCCCAAGGTTCCTTGTATAACCACCCCCCCCAAATAACCCCATTTTTTATCCACATCTCCCTTATTAACACCTGGTTCCTACTGTTCATCTCTTTCAGATTCTTTCTTTTCCTTTACCTCCCTCGTTCCTTTTCATTATCCTGGTTCCTGTAGTTATGTCTGGATACATACTCATTTATAAGGATTTGGTGCTAGGATCCATATATGAGGGAAAACATACATCACTTTTTTTTCTAAGTCTGTGTTGCTCCACTTAGCATAACAGTTTCTAGTTCCATCCATTTATCTGCAAATTTCATGATCTCATCTTTCTTTACTGCTGAGTAAAACTCCATCATATAAATGAACCACATTTTCGTTATCCACTTGTCAATTGAGGGACACCTAGGTTGCTTCCATCTCTTAGCTATTATGAAAAGAACAGCAGGCTGTACAGGTGTCTCTGTAATCAGATGAATCCTTTGGGTATATGCCAAGGAGTGGTAGAACTGGGTCATATGGTAGCTTCAGTTTTAGTTTTTAAGAGTTCTCCACACTGTTTTCCATAGGGGTTCCATGAATTTGCAATCCCACCAGCAGTGAATGAGCATTCCTCTTTCTCCACATTCTCGCCAGCACTTGTTATCATTTGTTCTCTTGATCCTAGCCAGTCTGATTGGGGTAAGGTGATACTTGAGGATAGTTTTAATTTGCATTTCTCTAATTACTAACGATGTTGAACACTTTTGGGATGTTTCTTAGCCATCTTTATTTCTTCCTTTGAGAACTCTCTGTTTAGATCTTTAGCCCATCTTTTCATTGGGTCATTTGGTTTCTTGATTCTTTGATTTTTGAGTTCTTTATATATTCTGGATGTATAAACCTTTGTCAGATGTGTCACTGGTGAAGATTTTTTTCCCATTTTGTGGGTTTTCATTCACTTTTTTTATTGCTTCTTTTGCTATACAGAAGCTTTTTAGTTTAATGAGGTCCCACTTTTTGATTGCTGACCTTAGTTCCTGAGCAAATTCTATCCTAATTAGAAAATCTTTTCCTACACCTATACCTTATAAGTTACTGCCAATATTTTCTTCTAATAGTTTCACAGTTTCCAGTTTCACATTGAGGTGTTTGATCCGTTTGGAATTGACTTTTGTACAAGGTTACAGATAAAGATCTAGTTTCATTCTTCTATAAGTAGAGATCCAGTTTTGCCAGCACCATTTGTTGAAGATGCTGTCTTTTCTCCATTGTGTGTTCTTGGCACCTCTGTCAAATATCAGGTGGTTGAAAGTATATATACTCAGGTTTGGGTCTTCAATGGTGTTCCATTGATCTATGTGTCTATCTTTGTGCCTGTACCATGCTGTTTTTATGACTATAGCTCTGTAGTATACTTTGAGTTCTGGTATAGTAATCCCTCCAGCCTTGCTCTTTGTGCTCAGGGTTATGCTGGCTCTCTGGAAAATTTTGTGCTTCCATACAAATTTGAAGATTTTTTTTCTAGTTCTGTGAAGTATTCCATGGGGAATTTGATTGAGTTTGCTTTTCATATATATATTGCTTTTGGTAGGATGGTCATTTTCACAATATTAATTCTTCCGATCCATAATCATAGGCAGTTCTTCCATCTCATGGCATCTTCCTCAATCTCTTTCTTTAACTATTTAAAATTTTCATTGTAGAGATCTTTGGTGTCTTTGGTCAGATTTATTACAAGATATTTCTTTTGCAGCAATTGTGAATGGGAATATTTACCTGTATTCTTTCTCCAACTTCTTGTTATTAGTATAAAGGCTACTGATTTTTGAGAGACTGATTTTATAACCTGCCACTATTCTGAAAGTGTTGATCAGTTCTAGGAGCTTCCTGGTGGAAGTTTTGGAACTCTTAGGTATAGGATCCCATCATTTGCAAAAAACTGATAGTTTGACTTCTTCTTTTCCAATTAATACTTCTTTAATTTTCCTTTCCTGTCTTATTGCTCTAGCAAGAGTTTCAAGCAGTATTTTGAAAAAGAGTGGAGATAGTGGACATCCTTGTCTGGTTCCTGATTTTAATGGGAGTGCTTCCAGTTTTTCTACACTTAGAATGATGTTAGCTGTGGGTTTGTTATATACATAGCTTTAATTATGTTGAGGTATGTTCCCTCCAGTCCTATTCCCTCTAGGACTTTAAACATAAATGCAAGCTCAATTTCCTCCAAAGCCTTTCCTGCATCTATTGAGATGACAATGTGGTTTTTGACTTTGAGTCCATTTATATGATTAATAACATTTATTGACTTGTGTGTATTGAACCATCTCTGCACCTCTGGAAGAAAACCTACTTGATCATGGTGAATGATCTTTTTGCTGCACATCTGTATGTGGTTTGCAAGTATTTTGTTGAGAATTTTCTATCTATGTTCATTAAGGATATGGGTTTGTAGTTTTCTTTTTGTGGTTGTGTCTTTACCCTGTTTGGGTATTAGAGTGATCCTGCCTTCATATAAGGAATTTGGGAGTTCTCCCTCTGTTTCTATCGTTTTGAATAATTTAAGTAGTAGTATTGCTTGGAGGTATTCTTTAAATGTCTGGTAGAGTTCTGCTGTAAATCCATCTGGGCCTGGGCTTTTTCTAGTTGGGAGATTTGTATTACTATCTCAATTCCCTTATATGTCATGGGTCTGTTTCAACTGTTGATCTCTTCTGGTTTCACTTTGGTGGGTCCCATGATTTTAGATATCTATCCATTTCCTTTAGATTTTCAAATTTAGTAATGTATAAGTTTTTAGAATACTCCCTTATAATGGTTTGGATCTTTTGGGTGTCTGTTGTGATGTTTCCCCTTTCATCTCTGATTTTGTTGATTTGGATTTGTTCTTTCTTTTGGTTAGCAGGGCTAAAGGTCTCTCTATCTTGTTTAGCTTTACAAAGAACCAGCTCTTTGATTCATTGATTCTTTGTATTGTTTTCTTTGTTTCTAGTTCATTAATTTCTGCTCTTATTTTTATTATTTCTTCTCTTCTGCTGAGTTTGGGTTTCATTTGTTCTTGCCTTTCCAGTGTCTTCACATGCAGTGTTAGGTCATTTATTTGGGCTCTTTCTAATTTTTTAATGTAGGTGCTTAAAGCCATAAACTTCCCACTTAGGACTGCTTTTAAAATGTCCCAGAGGTTATATTGTCTTGTGTTGTCCTTTTCGTTGAATTCTAGGAATTCTTTTATTTCTTTCTTAATTTCTCCTTTGAACCACTCATGTTTTAGGAGTGTGTTGTTTGATTGCCATGAGTTTGTGTAGTGACTAGCACTTTGTCCAGTGTTAATTTGAGCTTTATTGCATTGTGGTCCAATTGAATACATGGAATTATTTCAATTTTTTTTCAGGTTTGTTTTGTGGCCCAGTATGTGGTCAATTTTTGAAAAAGTTCTATGGGTTGCTGAGCAGAAAGTGTATTCTTTGATGCTGGGGTGGAATATTCGAAAGATGTCTGTTAGGTCCATTTGATGTGTGGTATCATCTAATTCAGACATCTCTCTGTTTATTCTTTATCCAATTGACCTGTCTAATGGAGACAGTGGGGTATTGAAGTTCCCTACTACTACTGAGTTGGGGTTAATCTGTATCTTAAAGTCCTATAGTGTTGTTTTTCTTGAATTTGGGTGCACCAGAGTTTTGTGCATATGTACTAAGAATTGTAATATCTTCTTGGTTTGTTGTTTCTTTGATCAGAGCGGAGACCCTCCTTATCTCTTCTTATTAGTTTTACTTTGAAGTCTATATTGTCAGATATTAGAATTGCAACCCCTGCTTGTTTCTTAGTGCCATTTGCTTGAAATATTCTTTCCCATCCTTTTACCTTAAGACAGTTATGCCTTCATTAAGTTTCTTTCTATAACCCCCTAGGTATAATCATTCCTTTCTTCAGCTCTTTGTATTGCTTCAAGAACTCTCTGAAAGACTGGTTTTGTGGACATGAATTCTTTCAGCCTATTTATGTCATGGAAGATTTTTCTTTCCCCTTCAACTACAAAAGCATATAGACATTTTGGGTGGGTAAAGTAATCTGGATTGGCATCTGTGGTCATTTAGAACTGGGAATACTATGGTCCAGGCTCTTCTGGCTTTCATAGTTTGCACTGAAAACTCAGGTGTAATTCTAATAGGTTTTACTCTATATGTGACTTTTCTTTTGCAGCTTTCAGTATTCTCTCTTTGTTCTGTGCATTTAGTGTTTTTACTATGATGTGCCATCTAGAGTTTCTTTTCCAGTCCTGTCTATATGCTTCTTGTATTTGTAAGGGCATGGTTTTCTTTAATTTTGGGAAATTTTCTTCTATAATCCTGTTGAAGATCTAGTCCTTATCATTATCCTGAGATTCTTCTCCTTCCTGTATACCTATGATTCATGAGTTTGGTCTTTTTATGGTGTCACATAATTCCTGCATATTACATTCTTGTGTTTTCTTAAATTGTTCATAATCTTTGCTTGAGTGGTCTAATTCACCCAATTTCTCTTCCAGTCTTGAAATTCTGTTTTCCATTTCATTCATCCTATTGTTGATTCTTTCTCCTGTTGTTTCTAATTGGCTTATTGAATATTTCACTTCCTTCTTCATTTCAGCCTGATTATTCTTCTTCAATATTTCTAACTCTTCTGAATTCATTCTGCAGTTTATCCCTATCTTCTTTCAGTTCTTTGATTTCTTTGTGTGTTCTTTAAATTCAATGGATTCTTTTATCATGTTTATATTTGTTCTTTTGAATTCCATGTCCTGTGTTATCTCTAGGGTGTTCTCATTGTACTCCTCTACAGGACTGTTGTTACTTGGTGGGGATATATTATTTGGGTTTTTCATGTTATTATTTTTTTGCTGTGATGCTTACATGTGGATTTCTTTTGTAATTTCTGATCCTTGTGTGAGACTCAAGCCTTCCTTTGTTTGGTTTAGGTCTGCTTCTTTTTGTAAAGTTTGTATGCCTTTGTGCTTCACCTGTTGGGCAGAAAAAGTTGGTTGGTCTGAGCTTTGGGTTCTCTCTTTTGATTTTATATTGGTGGGGCCAAATTGATTTCATCTTCCTGCTCATGAATTCTCAGAGTCTCAAGTCGAATGAAAATCAGATGCTCTCAGGCTTTCTCCTAAGAACTGGATCCTTCCAGGAAAGATGTTGGACCCAGGAAGCTGGGGCACTGGGCCACCCAGAGATGCAAAGGGAGGTGGGGACAGGAAGAGGCCCCAAGTGCTACCGGGGCTAGAGGGAGGAATTGGGTTGGTCTGGATGCAAAGGATCAAGAAGCAGTGGGTAGTCTGGGCCAAGAGGTCAGTCCAGAGTTCTGGGGTGCCAAGACACAAAATGGGCCAATACCCTTGCTAGGAGGAAAGATGGAATGGGGGAGCTGGGAGGGTGAATGAGGCTGGGGAAATCAAGGTGCAGTGGGTTCCACCAAACTTACCCAGGAAAGCTCTATTTCTATACTATTAAGATGGCAACCTTTACTTTGGCAGTTTGTTTCCCAGAATAAGATCTGTACTTCTTATTGAAGGTAATATGTATAAATTTCAAAATCTTTCCTCATTAAAGAGGCTATTCCTTTCCTTTCCCTTTTCACCCCCCTGGTGCCCTTTAGACCTACAGCAGTCATAAATAACTGGTTCTCCAACAAGCACCTTGGACTACAAGGTATTCTTGAGAATTGAAATTTTGCATCCTGGAACAGAAACAAATGGATCCTGGTTTTCTTACCAGAGCACCATGCCAGATCTTCATTGATTATTTCTCAAACTCTTAAGCTTGAGAGAAAAAAAATATGTCGGTCTTTATTATTAGACTTACTATTTCTGTTCCTTGCTCTGATTCTGAGGAATCTGACCTTTTGCTCTGGTTAGTACTGTTACTGTCTATTGCTTTTGCCTCTTTCAGGTGAAGGTGAAAGGAAATCCAATTGAAACTGGCTTAAACAATAAAAAAATTGCAACGTCCTCAGGTAACCCAGGCTCCAGGAAAAATTCAATCAACATTTTAAACACTGTAATTGGAGATCAAGTTTCTATTCCATGGTGCCTTCCATATTTCAGCTTCACTTTCAATTTCCATATGCTGATTTCCTTACAGCTCCACCAATTCTTCATGAACTGGTGCATGCAGCTGACACTATGAGAAAGCTCCCAATTTATTTCACATCTTCTTCACAAGGCTGAGAAGCCCCTGCAGCAGATCCAAAGATCAGGGAATTCTCTCTCTCTCTCTCTTTGTCTCTGTCTCTGTCTCTCCCTCTGTCTCCCCGTCTCTCTCTTTCTCATAAAACAAACAACCCTCAGGAAATGTACCTTCACTTTTTATGACAACTGTCACTAAACCAATCACTGAGCATAGCAGAAAGGATGAAAGCTTCTATCAATCAAGCTTCATTCAGTCACTACAAAGTGTGGCTAAATTCTACATAAGTTGTGGCAGCTAGAATATATTAAGTACTTCCTCAAAATCAATGCTGTATTTGCTTATTTGTCAGACAGAAATAGAAATACGAATCTCACCCATCTTCAGAAGCTCATGAGATGAAAGTGGGAGAAATGGCTCCACTTCAGTGGTTAAGAGCACCGACTGCTCTTGCAGAGGACCCAGGTTCAATTCCAAGCACCCACATGGCAGATAACAACCATCTGTAACTTCAGTTCCAGGGATTAGACTCCCTCTTCTGACCTCCACTGGTACTGCATGACACAGGTGCTCTTACATAAATGCAGGCAATACCCACATTCACATAAAAAAAAAAATACTTTTTAAAGTTCTTGTGATGAGCAAATACAATTTAAATGTAATATTTTGAAAATGATAAATTCTAACTTAGATATGAAACTATAATTACTTGCTCCAGAAAGCTTTGCCCTGTCTTCCCCTTCCTTCCCTCCCTCTTTCCCTCTCCTTTTCCCGTTTTGTCTTTTTTAAGTGTCTGTGGCAACACTCTAGTATAATTGTAACAAATAGTTTTGTAGACTTCCTTATTTTTTCCAATCCATTACTTCTGATGCACTTTGATGCTTTCAGTTATGTCTGCGAACATTCCCTTGGCTTACCCTGATTGTGTTTTCATAGCAACAGCCATGGCCTTTACTGACCTCTATTGTCTGTGGGTCCTTACAAAGTCAGTTTTTGAGGTTAGAATGCTGCCAGAGATGGGTAGAGGTAGGAAGAACTACACTGTAATCTTTTTTTTCACATTTTCTAGTCAGGACAATTCTTTTAAGATGTAATTCTAAGTATAGCACACATGAAATTAAAATTCTCCCAATGAGGAGGGGTTTGTAACAGTTACTGGGGGAGAGATATTCAATTTTTTTCAGGGCTGTAACCTGCCATGGGTTGCCCATACTCCCCTGCATATCATTACACTCAAGTACATATGGGTAGCACTAACAGGATTCAGTGGGTCATAAAGAACATAAAAAAAAAGAGGATATCAAGTTGGTAGGGGAAGTCTGGGAAAGGTTGGATACGAGAGAGAAGAGGGTGGATATGATCCAAATGCATGGTATACATGTATGAAATGATCAAATAATAGATAAGTAAGGTATACTTTAAAGATTTCTAAAAGTGAATTCCCAACACCTGAGGGTCAACCCTTTCCACACTTGTTGCCTGAGGCCCTGTTTCATGGATCCCTGAATGCACTGTACATCATTCCCTCACATCTTGATCCATGCTGTATCCTTTGAGGTCACAGGAGCTGCTCTAGACTGTCCCTGTGTCAAGTCATCATTGACTTGATGACTTCCTTCAACAGTAGTACCACAACCATCCTTGGAACTCTCTTCTGTTAGTGATGTCAGCTGCTATTCCATCCCCCACATTCTTCAAGACTAGGTTTACATGCCATGTTCTTAGGTCAGTTCTCTCTCTGGAACTGGGAACCTAATGGGGTCCCCCATTATCTAGTCCATTGGCATGATTCCTAGTGTCAGAGTCCTGCCAGTCATCTGTTTAGTGTCAGTGTTTCCTATTTTATTTTTCCTCAAGCTCTGTATCTTTTTGTCAACATTCAGTTCTCAAAGCTTACTGTAGTATTGAATACTAAATAAATATATACTGAATCAATCAATAAATAAATAAGTGAAGGGCCACAGAGAGAATTTCTAAAAGTGAAGATGATAGAATTTCACATAGAAAAATATATTATACCAAATCCCCACATAATTAGAAAAAGTGAGTAGTCACTATGAACTATGATATTAGGGTCAGAGTAGGTAGAATAGCCAAGGGTTAAATTATAGTGATGGCTTCAGCTTGCTGCTTACTGTTTATGTCTGTGATCCTCCTCATCTTTATGATTTCAACATTTAACAATGTGTTTGATTTCACAAGGGTTTCATCTTTTAAAATGATGTTTTTCTATTACAAGCGATATAGGATTATTTCTTCTTTTGATACTGCTTATCAGCATTTCCTGAGATAACAGATAACTCCCTGGGTTCAAAAGCTTAGGGCTAATATTCTTTCAGTAAAATCCTAATATATCTCTGTAGTACAGAAAACCAAACCCAGCCCTGTAAAGTAAGAACTGTGGTCTTGCTGCTTCTATATCAAGTCTCCCTGAGAGAGCACAGCAAGAGGCAAGGGCAGGAGGTTAGGATAAGCAGCTCAGAACAGATCATAAATAAAGTCAGAGTTTGGAACCAAACTTGAAGTTATCATCAATTCTAGTTCAAAAAAGACACTTTCTTTGTCAAAGTTCTGCCTCCAAAATGAGGAATAAGAGGTTTCCAACTCAAGGACAGGAACTGAGCTATAATGGATGGATGTTGCTGAAGAAACCATAAAGGGATAGACTAAATGGGAAGATTGACTCTGTGTTTTGTCTTTCAGGAGTCTCTCATGATTCTTAAAATCTATTTATATGAGGAACATTTTAAGTTGATTTAGTGAGATGGCTAAAACTTAATTAGTTATCAAATAATTACCTAATAGACCCATTTTGAGATATAACATTGAGCCTGAGCTCCAGCTGCAAAGTCATTAATTTTAAAATTTATAAGCCATAAAAGGTAATCACAGGCTTACATCTTAAGTAGAATATGGATATAATATTTAGATGCTGCACTCTCACCAAGACTTTGAAAGCAGGTTAATTGGGTGGCAATTAGAAAGAAGAGTGTTAATTACCACATTAGTCTCATATTATGCAAATGAAATTACACTCAATTAACAGTTAAACCAAACAATTCAAAATGTATGGGTTTATAGTAGCAACACACTTCAAAGTGATACTGCTCTCTAAATGAGAGATTTGATCTTACTCTCCACACAGTAAGGTCGTCATCACTTTCCCATTTATTTGCATGAATTTAGAAGTATAGCTCAGTGTTCTAGACTTGGTATCAGCTATATGAATGATAATTTATAATACTCTGAAGATGAAAATAAAGATCGTGGTTCATTAAATCCTGTTTTATCAATTAATACAGGAGGAACTCAGACTGAAAAATCTAAAACACTTGCCTAATACAAGCAGCTAAGTACAAATCTAGATCATGATTTCAAGGTTCTGATATGCAGAACTTTCTCCTTTCATGATTCTCAACAAAAAGACAGGACTTACTTTCAACACAAATGTATAAGTTTGTAGAGGTTGGTATTTGGAGTCATTCTGATCTGAATCTGTCCATAGTTGTGTGACTTTGAGAAAGTTGTTTAAGCTCAAATCTCCTGGGCTACATAAAATAAGGATAAAGACACCTAGCTCTGTTGAAAGGGATCACTGAAGTCTCTGAAGGTTGACATGATGCCCAGCATCACACAGCAAGCACCCCAAAAGCTCTACCTATTTATATATGCATTGGTTTTTATGAGAAAATAAATTTGGCAGAACTTGAAGAATTCAAAAATGTAATCACTTTCCTTTCCTAGAAATTATAATTCTTAAATCCTCCAATAGAGAATGTTTTTTAATTAGTTTGTTTTGGCCTGCCCTGGTGGCTAAGTGGGTAAAAGCACTTACTGTCTGTGCTGGATAGCTTTAGTGTCAACTTGACACACCTGAGTTGAGGGAGCCTCAATCGGGAAATTGCCTCTATTGGACTGGCCTGTGGCCATGTCTGAAGGGCATCTTCTTGATGAGTGATGTGGGAGGGCCCAGCCCACTGTGGGTGGTGCCACC